>NC_053026.1:186447621-186630195 GCF_003073215.2 Triticum urartu | reverse complement strand
GATCATTACGGTCGTGAAACCCAACCATAGCATTAAGTACCAAGTCCTATTTATCACATATGCCATAGCCCACCTACTCGGGTTTAAGCTTTTGTCACTTTCGCAACCCACCATAAGTGAACCATGAACATATTGCAGCACCCTACAGTGGGCGACCCTCACGTTTGTGCGAGAACGGAGGGCATGGTAGGACAACACCATAAATAAAATATACAATTATACCAACCAAGATCACGATTAACCCACAGGACAAAATGGATCTACTCAAACATCATAGATAACCATAGATCATTGGGAAATAATATATGGAGTTGAGCACCATGTTTAAGTACAGATTGTAGCGGGGAGAAGAGGTGTTACACTGCTGCATAGAGGGGGAGAGAGTTAGTGTTGACGGTAGCAAGATTGTTGATGGATCGCCGTCTCGATCGTTGCCCCGGCGGCACTCCGGCGCCACCGGAATCGAGGGGGAGAGAGCCTCCTACTTCTTCTTCTTCCTTGGCCTCCCCCCTAGATGGGGAGGAGAATTCACCCTCTGGTCCATGGTATCCTATGGCGGCGGAGGGGTGGGAGCCCCTCCGAGATTGGATCTCCCTTTCTGTTCTCTTCTGTTTCACGTCCCCCTGATCTGGCCAAAAACATTTTCTTATATTCCGGGAAATCCGTAACTCCGATTGCGCTGAGATTTTAACACGATTTTTTCCAGATATAAGCTTCCTTGTGTCAGAAGTAGAGCTCCAACCGACATACAAGGTGAGCACAACCCACCACCACGCGCCAGGGGCCTCTAGCGCGCCCTGGTGTCTTGTGGGCTGTGTGGGCCTCCGTTTGCGATGATTCCAACTCCCAAAAACCACATATAATCCAAAATAATTCTCCATAAAATTTTAATGCATTTGAACTTCGTTTGGTATGGATTTTATGCGAAACAAAAACATGCAACAAAAAGGAATTGACACTAGGCACTGGATAAGTAAGTTAGTCCAAATAAATCATATAAAAAGTTGCCAAAAGTATGTAAAAGTTGAATAATATTGGCATCAAACAATCAAAAATTATAGATACGACAGAGACGTATCAACGAGAGAGAGAGAGAGAGAGAGAGATTAAACATGTAGCTACTGGTACAAACCCTCAGCCCCGAGGGTGGACTACCCCTCCTCATCGTGGTGGCCGCTGGGATGATGAAGATGGCCGCCGGTGATGATTTGCCCCTCCGGCGGAGTGCCGGAACGGAGTCTAGGTTGGTTTTCGGTGGCTACAAAGCCTTGCGGCGGATGAACTTCTGGTCTAGGTTAACCCCAAGGGTTTCTGGAATTTTTGGGAATTTATAGGGTAAAGAGGGGGTGTGGGAGGCCACCAAGGTGGGCACAACCCACATGGGCATGCCTCGGCCCCCAGGCGCGCCCTGTTGGGTTGTGCCCCCCTCGGGGCACTCCCAGGTGTTGCACTGGCCCATTGGTGGTCTTCTGGTACAGAAAAAATCCACAAAAAGTTTCGCGGTGTTTGGACTCTGTTTGATATTGATTTCCTGCGATGTAAAAAACAAGCAAAAAACAGCAACTCGCACTGGGCACTAATGTCGCTTGAAGCTACGTCGGTATTTCCCCAAAGAGGAAGGGATGATGCAGCACAGCGGCGGTAGGTATTTCCCTCAGATATGAAACCAAGGTTATCGAACCAGTAGGAGAACCAAGCAACACAATGTAAACAACAACTGCACACAAATAACAAATCCTCGCAACTTGGCGTGTTAAAGGGATTGTCAATCCCTTTCGGGGTACGGCGCCTCAAGATAGGCAAATAGACGTGAGCTAAATTTGTAGTAGATTGATAGATCGAATGCCAAATAAACAAATAAGGAAAAATTGTAGCAAAGTATTTTTGGTTTTTTGGTTTAATAGATCTGAAAATAAAAGCAAATAAAAATATATCGCAAAGGCAAATATATTAGAAAGAAGACCCGGGGGGCGTAGGTTTCACTGGTGGCTTCTCTCGAGAAAAATAGAAAATGGTGGGTAAACAAATTACTGTTGGGCAATTGATAGAACCTAAAATAATTATGAGGATATCCAGGCAATGATCATTATATAGGCATCATGTCCAAGATTAGTAGACCAACTCCTGCCTGCATCTACTAGTATTACTCCACACATCGACCGCTATCCAGCATGCATCTAGTGTATTAAGTTCATGTTGAAATGGAGTAATGCAATAAGAACAATGACATGATGTAGACAAGATCTATCTATGTAGAGATAGACCCCATCGTTTTATCATTAGTAGCAACGATCCATACGTGTCGTTTCCCTTTCTGTCACTGGGATCAAGCACCGTAAGATCGAACCCACTACAAAGCACCTCTTCCCATTGCAAGATAAATAGATCAAGTTGGCCAAACAAAACCCAAATATCGGAGAAGAAATATGAGGCTATAAGCAATCATGCATATAAGAGATCAAAGAAACTCAAATAACTTTCATGGATATAAAAAGATAGATCTGATCATAAACTCAAAGTTCATCGATCCCAACAAACACACCGCAAAAGAGTTACATCATATGGATCTCCAAGAGACCATTGTATTGAGAATCAAGAGAAAGAGAGATGAAACCATCTAGCTACTAACTACGGACCCGAAGGTCTACAAAGAACTACTCACGCATCATCGGAGAGGCACCAATGGAGGAGGTCAATCCCATCCGAGATGGTGTCTAGATTGGATCTGCTGGTTCTGGACTCTGCGGCGGCTGGATGAATATTTTGTTGACTCCCCTAGGGCTTTGGGATTTTTGGGGTATTTATAGAGCAAAGAGATGGTCCGGGAGGCACTCGAGGTGGGCTCAACCCACCAGGGCACGCCTGGACCTCCTAGCGCACCCTGGTGGGTTGTGCCCCCCTCGGGGCACCCCCCAGGCGCAGCCAGGGCCCGTTGTGTTCCTTTTGGCCCATAAAAATTCTCCATAAAGTTTCGTGGCATTTGGACTCCGTCTGATATTGATTTTCGGTGATGTAAAAACATAGAAAAAACAGGAACTGGCACTTGGCACTATGTCAATAGGTTAGTACCAAAGAATAATACAAAATGATTATAAAACATCCAAGATTGATAATATAATAGCATGAAACAATCAAAAATGATAGATACGTTGGAGACGTATCAGCATCCCCAAGCTTAACTGCTACTCGTCCTCGAGTAGGTAAGTGATAAAAACATAATTTTTGATGTGGAATGTTGCCTATCATGTCATATCATATTCTTTTCATTATAGCATGGACAATTGGACTTTTAGTTGTTCAAAGCAATAGTCTAGTTTTGACATGATAATTTAGATACTCAAGCATATCAATAAGCAACCATTTCTTTCAAAATATCAACGCTAAAATATGCCACCCCTAGCCCATCATGCTCAAACATTGATCCATTCATGAAACACACTCGGATATTAGCTACACCCAATACTTAAGTATGATCATATTGCCTCCTAGTTGGTGCTTTTATAAGAGAAGATGGAGACTCAAATTCAAAATAAAAAAAGTTGCATAAAGTAAAACAAAGGCCCTTCGTAGAGGGAAGTAGGGATTTGTAGAGGCGGCAGAGCTCAAAGCGAAAAACTTAGAGATAAAACATTTTGAGAGGTGTATCCATCCCACCAATGAAAACGACTTAGAGTTCCCAATACTTTCCATGCATAGATATATCATAGGCGGTTCCCGAACAGAAAATAAAGTTTATTCCTTTTTCCACCATACTTTCACTTTCCATGGCAAGCCATATCCACGGTTGCCCTCCATACCAACACTTTCCAAGGAATTTATTATTTGACAACGTAAAGTAAATCCATTTTTGCATTTCGGGACTGGGCATCCCTAATACCTTTGCCTTACTCTTGTGCAATGAGAAGTGAATAAACACTCATCTTAAGAATAACACATCTAGCATGGAAAATATTAGCCACCCCTCATCGCTCCGTGAGCGAAACAAACACACAAAAGAGAAGTTTATTTTGAAAATTAGAGATGCACATGCAAATTTGCTCAGAACGGCAAAAGAATACCGCATATAGGTAGATATAGTGGACTCATGTGGCAAAACTGGGTTAAAGGTTTTTGGATGCACAAGTAGTGATCATACTTAGTGCAAAATGAAGGCTAGCAAAAGACTGGGAAGCGACCAACTAAGAAACAAATAATCACATAAGCAAGCATTAAGCATAAATAACACCGAATAATGCACCATAAGTAGGATATAATTTCATTTCTTGACTATTGACTTTCGTACTTGCATAGGGAATCACAAACCTTAACACCAATATTTTTACTAAAGCATACTTACTCACCAACATAGCTCACATATCACATCATCATATCTCAAAACTATTACTAAGAATCAAGTTTATTTTGTCCAATGATCTTCATGAAAGTTTTTATTATATCCTTCTTGGATATCTATCACTTTGGGACTAATTTTCATCTATTGCTTTTAACAAGCTCCAACAAATATAAGTGAAGATCATGAGCATAATAATTTTTTCTTTCTCTCAAATTAATTTAAGTGAAGCAAGAGAGAATTTCTTGAAAATTTTACTAACTCTCAAATTAATCTAAGTGAAGCAATAGAGCATTTCTTAAAAAAATACTAAAGCACACCGTGCTCACAAAGATATAAGTGAAGCAATAGAGCAAGTCCATAGCTCATAAAACTTTAAGTGAAGCATAGAGAGCTGTAACACCCACGATGCGGCTATATCTCCCATTTGTCGGAGCACGACTTAGAGGCATAACCGCACAGTAGGCATGTCGCAAGAGGTGTAATCTTTACACATCCCATGTACTGAATAAGAAAGGGATAAAGAGTGAGCTTACAATCGCCACTTCACACAATACATAAATATAGCATTACATTATCTAGATACAATCAAGGTTCGACTACGGAACCAAATAAAGAAAGACAACGCCTGATGCAAAAGATCCCCGATTGTCCTGACTGGGCTCCACTACTGATCAAAAGGAAACGAAAGACAACAACGAAAAGGTCTTCATTGAGCTCCCACTTGAGCTCAGCTGCATCACCTGCACTGGTATCATCAGCACCTCAACTGTTGGAAGTATCTGTGAGCCACGGGGACTCAGCAATCTCACACCCGCAAGATCAAGACTATTTATGCTTATGGGTAGGAAAAGGATAGTGAGGTGGAGCTGCAACAAGCACTAGCATAAATGGTGGCTAACATACGCAAATGAGAGCGGGAAGAGAAGCAAAGCAACAGTCGTGGACTAGAAGTGATCAAGAAGTGATCCTGAAACTACTTACGTTCAAACATAACACAATAACCGTGTTCACTTCCTGGACTCCGTCGGAAAGAGACCAACACGGCTACACACGCGGTTGATGCATTTTAATTAAGTTAAGTGTCAAGTTCTCTACAACCGGACATTAACAAATTCTCATCTGCCCATAACCGCGGGCACGGCTTTCAAAAGTTCAAAACCCTGCAGGGGTGTCCCAACTTAGCCCATCACAAGCTCTCACGGTCAACGAAGGATATTCCTTCTCCCAGGAAGACCCGATCAGACTCGAAATCCCGGTTACAAGACATTTTGACAATGGTAAAACAAGACCAGCAAAGCCGCCCGATGTGCCGACAAATCCCGATAGTAGTCGCACGTATCTCGTTCTCAGGGCACACCGGATGAGCGCTCCGTACAACTAAAACCAAACCTCGAGTTTCCCCGAGGTGGCGCTGCAAAGGACTCTAGTTTGGACCAACACTTGGAGGAGCACTGGCCCGGGGGTTTAAAATAAAGATGACCCTTGAGTCTGCAGAACCCAAGGGAAACAGGCTTAGGTGGCAAATGGTAAAACCAAGGTTGGGCCTTGCTAGAGGAGTTTTATTCAAAGCGAACTGTCAAGGGGTTCCCATTATAACCCAACCGCGTAAGGAATGCAAAATCAAGGAACATAACACCGGTATGACGGAAACTAGGGCGGCAAGAGTGGAACAAAACACCAGGCATAAGGCCGAGCCCTCCACCCTTTACCAAGTATATAGATGCATTAAAGTAAACAAGATATAATAATGATATCCCAACAATATCCATGTTCCAACATGGAACAAACTCCATCTTCACCTGCAACTAGCAACGCTATAAGAGCGGCTGAGCAAAGTGGTAACATAGCCAAACAACGGTTTGCTAGGACAAGGTGGGTTAGAGGCTTGACATGGCAATATGGGAGGCATAATATAGCAAGTGGTAGGTATCGCAGCATAACAAAAGAGCAAGCAACTAGCAAGCAAAGATAGAAGTGATTTTGAGGGTATGATCATATTGCCTGAGATCCCGCAAGGAAGAAGAACGAGTCCATGAAGAAGACAAATGGACGCAGTTGAACGGATCCTCACAAACGCGACATTATCGGAACTAACCCGAAGAAGCAACACCGAAAAGAAGCAAAAAACATAGTAAACAGCCACCACATAAGCATGACATGATGCACAACCAAGTATGATGCATGTCCGGTTTAATGAAGCATGGCATGGCAAAGTGCACAAACAACACTAGAAGTTAAGTGGATCTCAATATGCAACGAGTTGCATATTGATGGAACACCACATTCAAGTTATTTAGTTCGATCTCGTTTATGTACCCAAAAATATTAAATGTTGATTAACATGGCAAGAGGTGAAGCAAAAGATAACTACCTATCTAGGCAAGTTTAAATGAGGCCGGAACAACAACAACAAGTCCGGAAAAATCCTCATGCGCAATTTATGGATTTGGTACTGTTCTGCCCTGAACCATATTTTAGAGTTGTTAAAAATGCAAAGTGATGCCACCATGTTAAACTAGGCATTTTTCTACCCCATTTACATATAAAGTTTGTTAGGTTTGGAGCTACGGTTATTTAGTTATGAATTAAATCATTTTAGCATGCTATATGAGCAAATTTAATCAAACATCATTTTGAGCATTTCAAACATGGATGAAAGTGGCATATTATGAAACTAGACACAAATCTAAGCATTTTTCATATATGAAGTTTTGACAAAAGATGCACGGTTGGTGAGTTAAAATATGCATGGAGCTTAGGGGTTTTTCCTGCAAATCTGTAAAACTGGTGGTCTCTGGAAAATTAGCAAAATCGCATGTCAGAAAAAAACAATATGGGCCGGAATTTGAGATCTGGCCCAGGGCGCTGGGGGGGGGGGGGGGGGGGGGGGGGGGGGGGGGGGGGGGGCTTCTCACATTGGGCCAGAGGCCAGATCTGGAGTTGGGCCGGTGAGGAGCTGGAGCAGGCTGGGCCTTGGGGCGCTGGAAGGGGGGCAGCCTAGGTGCGCGCTTGAGCGAGGCGCGGACAATGGGGCGAGCGGCTGTGCTGCGAGCGGGCGACCTGGTGCTGCTCGTACCAACAGAAGCAGCAGCAGGTCATGGCGATGCGGAAGACGGGCAGAGGCGCGATGCAGAGGCACGGGACCCGCGAGCGCGGCGGATCTGGGCAGTCCGAGGGTCAAGGAGGTGGTTCCCGGCGACGAGGATCTTCGGCGGTGCCACTGCTCGATGGAGCGAAGCAGGCAGCAGCGAGATCATGTGGGTGAAGTAGAGGACGGCGGCGGACTTAGCGCGGCTCCTGGATCTGGGCGCGAGCGAGGCTAGCGACGCGACGAAGGAGGCAGCGAAGACGGACCCGGGCATGGGATGGCACGAGGAGACCAGGACGGGGCACCGGCGAGGATCCATGGAGGCAGAGCTCCATTCCGTGGCCATGGGGGTTTTCCTATCCAACGAGCAAGGAGAGAGAGATAGCATGAGAGAGAGGGAGACCGAGGAGGAAAAGGAAGAAGAAGGAGGAGGGGAGGTCGGTGTTGCTGCTGCTATCACCGGCGGTAAGCTCCGGCGCGGGCAGAGGCCATTGGGCACGGGATTGGCCCGGGGCTGTGCTCGTGGAGGGGGAATGCGGGGCTGCAGGCAGAGAAGCTGTGGATCTCGTAGATCGAGGGGAGGAGGCTTGTTCAGTGGATCGGGCAGGGGAGATCCCGAGGGGGGATTTGGTCAGGTGGCGGCGATGATGGGACAAACTCCTAGGTTTTAGGGTTTGATCTGATATATATATATATAAGTGGATTTATGGATAGGGGCATTAGGTCCCTCCGATCTTAATCGTACGGTCCCGGATAAATAGGCTAGGGAGTCCAATTAACAAAACGGAGATGTTTTATAGACGTTTGGGGATGATCTGGACCCAACGGTGATGATGGAGCGGGTCAGGTTCGGGTGAGTTTCGAACACGCACGCGAGGGGGTCGAAGCACGGTGCAAAGAGGGGTTAGGTGGTTAGGGGGGTTTCGGGGCCCCTCGATAACAAACGGATGGCTCCGGATGTGAGGAGGGTTAGGTTGGGCCTGGTGGTGCGAGGTAGTGCAGAAGGCAATGGGCTGAGAAGAGAGAGAGAGGCTCGGCGACTGTTTCCGGAGACCGAAAACGTGCGACGTTTGACCGACTATATTGCCGCTATAGTTATCCTTTGGGGCGTCAAACGGACTCCGAATGCGATGAAATTTGACAGGAGCTCTACTAAACAAAACAACACTGCATGCCAACTTTCATCCCATTCCGAGAACATTTTCCGGCCATTTATAAAAATACTATTCGGACATACCGCGGGCGCGTCGACTGTGGTTGGGCTCGGAACGGACAACGGACGGAACTGGGGAACCCGGACGGATGCAAGTTTTAAAAACAATGTCGGCAATGAGTGCCGATGCAATGCAGATGATGACATGGCAAAAAAATGCAACACGCAGACAAATGACAAGGCAACAACGGCGCATAACTGGAAGACACCTGGCGCAACGGTCTCGGGGCGTTACAACACTCCACCACTACAAGAGGATCTCGTCCCGAGATCTAGGATGGCACCGGAGAGAAACGGAAGTGGAAGATAAGGGGTAAAACTAAGTTGCTTCTTTGACAAACGAGTGAAACCAAAGAACCTTGATAGGTTAATCAATTTTGAGAAAAGAATACAACGGAGATGAACAAAGTTGAAAACACTCCGTTATAAAAGAGGAACAAGGAAGAACAAATTTGGACAGCACTCCGGTTGAGAAGGGAGGCAAAACTTGCTAAGATAAGAGAACTTGAATGAAGAACACGACACTCCAGTTGAATGGATAGGCACGAAAAGAACACGATCCTCACCGTTCGAGATGATGATTGAAAAGAGCAACATCACAAAACCGCCGGGAGAAACAATAGAGTATCGATCATTGGAATAAGAATGGAGAAGAAAATGCCAACTTCTACCACAAGTGAGCTTGGAAAGCACCCTTCCAAGAAATATGGATTTAAAATATCTCCTGAACGAAGATGGGTTGCAAAGCATCTCCTGAACGAAGAGAAAATGATGGATTTAAAATATCTCATTCTTAAACAACTTGTGCATTAAGAAGCACAAAGAAATTGTCAAGAATGACACAACACCACTTCAACAGATAAGATAGGAAGAACTGCACTTTGGAATGCAAGATGAAGAATGCTTGAACTCCTCTGAAAAGAATCTCGATGAACACTTTGAGAAGGAATTAAATCCTTTATGAACCATCATGTAAAGCCACCATGAAGAACTCCGGTAACAAAATGATGATCAAACGAAAGGAAGGAGAGGTTGAAAAACACAAGGTGAAGCCTTGCGATGATTTAGATGGAGCTTCGTGATGAGATAAAGCACAAGACATGGAACTCTGGAAAAGAAAGATGAACAAATGAAATCAAGAATCTTGATGAACCTCCGGAATAAAGAATTAATCACTTGGATGAAACAAGAATAAGAATTACATTATGATTATCCTTCATCAATTAAATTGATGACAGGCAATGAATTTGGCATACTACTTATTCTCGTTGAAAGGATTAAGAGAGATATAGCGTAAACTTGATAAAAGTCTTCAACGATCCACCGGTGGGATTTGGAAAGAACGAATGAATTGATATGATAATTAAGGAAAAGAAATCTTGGATGAACCGCTGTAAGAACTAAAAAATGAACGAAGTAAAGGGATGAAACACCGGATAGAATTTGAAAAAGAACAAAGATTCTTGGGGAAATTTAGATACAAGAGAAATGAAGAGATCATGTGCTGATTAGATAATACTTGAATGATGCACCAGTATGATTTGGAGAACGAGAGCTGAAAGCTGGAATGAATAAATCTGAGATGATGGGCTTCGGATGATCAAACTGAAAAGACTCCTGAATTGCTCCGGATAGGTGGAAGGAATTCTCATAATTGAAAACAATTATGAGAGAATGGCAATAAGTTAGAACCATGAATCTTGAAGAGAATGGAGCAATAGTGAGAAAAAACCTTCTTCAGTCTTCAAAATCTGAGAATGACGACGAGAAACACCACCATGAATCGTTGAGATACTCAGGGATGAATATTAGAAATGTTGAACCGACGATGAAAAGAATTTGAAAGACCTTGGAGAAAGGCATTTGACTGATGAAAATTCATTCTTACGTCAAACTTTAGAAGATTTGAGAATAGCTCCGAGAAAATTGGAAGAGTCAGGTAAGATCCTGGGAAAAGACTTGTGGGTTAGGGCTCACTCAAAAGAAAGACCGTTGAACGACTTGTAAGAGAGATTGCGCCGGTTGAATTAAATGGCTTGAATGAGATACCAATTGCTACCTCTTGAGCACTGCATTGGTTTTCCCTAAAGAGGAAGGGATGATGCAGCAAAGTAGCGTAAGTATTTCCCTCAGTTTTTGAGATCCAAGGTATCAATCCAGTAGGAGGCTACGCGTGAGTCCCTCGTACCTGCACAAAACAAATAAATCCCCGCAACCAACATGAATAGGGGTTGTCAATCCCTACAAGGCACTTACGAGAGTGAGATCTGATAGATAAGATAAGATAATATTTTTGGTATTTTTGTGGTAAAGATGCAAAGTAAAATAAAGGCAAAGTAAAGAGAAAAGGAAATAACTAAGTAGTAGGAGATTAATATGATAAAGATAGACCCGGGGGCCATAGGTTTCACTAGTGGCTTCTCTCGAGAGCATATGTATTCTACAGTGGGTGAACAAATTACTGTTGAGCAATTGACAGAATTGAGCATAGTTATGAGAATATCTAGGTATGATCATGTATATAGGCATCACGTCCGAGACAAGTAGACCGACTCCTGCCTGTATCTACTACTATTACTCCACTCATCAACCGCTATCCAGCATGCATCTAGAGTATTAAGTTAAAAACAAAGTAACGCCTTAAGCAAGATGACATGATGTAGAGGGATAAACTCATGCAATATGATGAAAACCCCATCTTGTTATCCTCGATGGCAACAATACAATACGTGCCTTGCTGCCCCTACTGTCACTGGGAAAGGACACCGCAAGATTGAAACCAAAGCTAAGCACTTCTCCCATTGCAAGAGAGATCAATCTAGTAGGCCAAACCAAACTGATAATTCGAAGAGACTTGCAAAGATAAAAAAATCATACATAAAAGAATTCAGAGAAGATTCAAATATTCTTCATAGATAGACTTGATCATAAACCCACAATTCATCGGTCTCTACAAACACACCGCAAAAACAAGATTACATCGAATAGTTCTCCACAAGAGCGAGTGAGAACATTGTATTGAGATCCAAAAAGAGAGAAGAAGCCATCTAGCTAATAACTATGGACCCGTAGGTTTGAGGTAAACTACTCACACTTCATCAGAGGGGCTATGGTGTTGATGTAGAAGCCCTCCGTGATCGATGCCCCCTCCGGCAGAGCTGCGAAACAAGCCCCAAGATGGGATCTCGTGGATACAGAAAATTGCGGGCGGTGGAATTAGGTTTTTGGCTCCATATCTGATCGTTTGGGGGTACATAGGTATATATAGGAGGAAGGAGTACGTCGGTGGAGCAACAGGGGGCCCACGAGGGTGGAGGGCGCGTCTAGGGGGTAGGCGCCCCCCTACCTCATGGCCTCCTATTTTGTTTCTTGATGTAGGGTCCAAGTCTCCCGGGTCTTGTTTGATGAGAAAATCACGTTCCCGAAAGTTTCATTCCGTTTGGACTCCGTTTGATATTCTTTTTCTTCGAAACCCTAAAACAGGCAAAAAACAGCAATTCTGGGCTGGGCCTCCGGTTAATAGGTTAGTCACAAAAATAATATAAAAGTGGATAATAAAGCCCAGTAATGTTGAAAACAGTAGATAGTATAGCATGGAGCAATCAAAAATTATAGATACGTTGGAGACGTATCAAGCATCCCCAAGCTTAATTCCTCCTCGTCCTCGAGTAGGTAAATGGTAAAAACAGAATTTTTGATGCGGAGTGCTAATTGGCATAATTTTAATGTAATTCTTCTTAATTGTGGTATGAATATTCAGATTTGAAAGATTCAAGAAAAAAGTTTAACATTGACATAAAAATAATAATACTTCAAGCATACTAACAAAGCAATTTTGTCTTCTCAAAATAACATGGCTAAAGAAAGTTATCCCTACAAAATCATATAGTCTGGCTATGCTCTATCTTCACCACACAAAGTATTTAAATCATGCACAACCCCGATGACAAGCCAAGCAATTGTTTCATACTTTTGACATTCTCAAAACTTTTTCAATCTTCACGCAATACATGAGCGTGAGCCATGGACATAGCACTATAGGTGGAATAGAATGGTGGTTGTGGAGGAGACAAAAAGGAGAAGATAGTCTCACATCAACTAGGCGTATCAACGGGCTATGGATATGCCCATCAATAGATATCAATGTGAGTGAGTAGGGATTGCCATGCAACGGATGCACTAGAGCTATAAATATATGAAAGCTCAAAAAGAAACTAAGTGGGTGTGCATCTAACTTGCTTGCTCACGAAGACCTAGGGCATTTTGAGGAAGCCCATCATTGGAATATACAAGCCAAGTTCTATAATGAAATATTCCCACTAGTATATGAAAGTGACAGCATAGGAGACTCTCTATCATGAAGATCATGGTGCTAGTTTGAAGCACAAGTGTGGTAGAAGGATAGTAGCATTGTCCCTTCTCTCTTTTCTCTCCTTTTTTTATTTGGGCCTTTTCTCCTTTTTTATGGCCTCTCTTTTTTTCGTCCGGAGTCACATCTCGACTTATGGTGGAATCATAGTCTCCATCATCCTTTCCTCACTTGGGACAATGCTCTAATAATGATGATCATCACACTTTTATTTTCTTACAACCCAAGAATTAAAACTCAATACTTAGAACAAGATATGACTATGTGAATGCCTCCGGCGCTGTACCGGGATATGCAATGACTCATGAGTGACATGTATGAAAGAATTATGCACGGTGGCTTTGCCACAAATACGATGTCAACTACATGATCATGCAAAGAAAAATGACAATGATGAAGTGGAGCGGTGGAAAAAAGCATGGCAATATATCTCGGAATGGCTATGGAAATGCCATGATAGGTAGGTATGGTGGCTGTTTTGAGGAAGGTATATGGTGGGTGTATGATACCGGCGAAAGGTGCGTGGTATTACATCAACTAGGCGTATCAACGGGCTATGGAGATGCCCATCAATAGATATCAATGTGAGTGAGTAGGGATTGCCATGCAACGGATGCACTAGAGCTATAAGTATATGAAAGCTCAAAAAGAAACTAAGTGGGTGTGCATCTAACTTGCTTGCTCACGAAGACCTAGGGCATTTTGAGGAAGCCCATCATTGGAATATACAAGCCAAGTTCTATAATGAAATATTCCCACTAGTATATGAAAGTGACAACATATGATACTCTCTATCATGAAGATCATAGTGCTACTTTGAAGCACAAGTGTGGTAAAAGGATAGTAGCACTATCCCTTCTCTCTTTTTCTCTCATTTTTTTATTTGGGCCTTTTCTCTTTTTTTATGGCCTCCTTTTTTTTAGTCCGGAGTCTCATCCCGACTTGTGGGGGAATCAGTCTCCATCATCCTTTCCTCACCGGGACAATGCTCTAATAATGATGATCATCACACTTTGATTTTTCTTACAACTCAACAATTACAACTCGATACTTAGAAAAAAATATGACTCTATATGAATGCCTCCGGCGGTGTACCGGGATATGCAATGACTCATGAGTGACATGTATGAAAGAATTATGAACGGTGGCTTTGCCACAAATACGATGTCGAATACATGATCATGCTAAGCAATATGACAATGATGGAGTGTGTCATAATAAATGGAACGGTGAAAAGTTGCATGGCAACATATCTCGAAATGGCTATGGAAATGCCATAATAGGTAGGTATGGTAGCTGTTTTGAGGAAGGTATATGGTGGGTGTATGATACCCGCGAAAGGTGCGCGGTATTAGAGAGGCTAGCAATGATGGAAGGATGAGAGAAAGTGCGTATAATCCATGGACTCAACATTAGTCATAAAGAACTCATATACTTATTGCAAAAATCTACAAGTTATCAAAGCAAAGTATTACGCGCATGCTCCTAGGGGGATAGATTGGTAGGAAAAGACCATCGCTTGTTCCCGACCGCCACTCATAAGGAACACAATCAAAAAATAAATCATGCTCCAACTTCATCACATAATAGTTCACCATACGTGCATGCTACGGGAATCACAAACTTTAACACAAGTATTCTTTAAATTCACAATTACTCTACTAGCACAACTTTAATATCACCATCTTCATATCTCAAAACAATTATCAAGCATCGAACTTCTCATAGTATTCAACACACTCGTAAGAAAGTTTTATTTTTAATCTTGTATACCAAGAATATTAGGATTTTAAGCAAATTATCATGCTATTTAAGACTCTAAAAATAATCTAGTGAAGCATGAGAGATTAATAGTTTCTATAAAACGAATCCACCACCATGATCTAAAAGATATAAGTGAAGTACTAGAGCAAAACTACATAACTCAAAAGATATAAGCGAAGCACATAGAGTATTCTAACAAATTCCAAATCATGTATGGCTCTCTCAAAAGGTGTGTACAGCAAGGATGATTGTGGTAAACTAAAAAGTAAAGACTCAAATCATACAAGACGCTCCAAGCAAAACACATATCATGTGGCGAATAAAAATATAGCTCCAAGTAAAGTTACCGATAGAAGTAGACGAAAGAGGGGATGCCTTCCGGGGCATCCCCAAGCTTTCGCTTTTAGGTATCCTTAGATTATCTTGGGGGTCCCATGGGCATACCCAAGCTTAGGTTCTTGCCACTCCTTGTTCCATAATCCATCAAATCTTTACCCAAAACTTGAAAACTTCACAACACAAAACTTAACGTAGAAAATCTCGTGAGCTCCGTTAGCGAAAGAAAACAAAAGACCGCTTCAAGGTACTGTAATGAAATCATTCTTTATTTATATTGGTGTTATACCTACTGTATTCCAACTTCTCTATGGTTTACAAACTATTTTACTAGCCATAGATTCATCAAAATAAGCAAACAACACACGAAAAACAGAATCTGTCAAGAACAGAACAGTATGTAGTAATCTGTAGCTAGTGCAAGATCTGGAACCCCAAAAATTCTAAAATAAATTGCTGGACGTGAGGAATTTATCTATTAATCATCTTCAAAAATAGTTAACTAAATATAACATTCCAAATAAAATGGCAGGAGTTCTCGTGAGCGCTAAAGTTTCTGTTTTTTACAGGAAGTGTAACAAGACTTTCCCCAAGTCTTCCCAACGGTTCTACTTGGCACAAACACTAATTAAACACAAAAAACACAACCAAAACAGAGGATAGATAAATTATTTATTACTAAACAGGAGCAAAAATCAAGGAATAAAAATAAAATTGGGTTGCCTCCCAACAAGCGCTATCGTTTAACGCACCTAGCTAGGCATAACAAGCAAGGATAGATCTAGGTGTTGCCATCTTTGGTAGGCAATTCTTCAATGAGGCATCTACCATCTTTAGGAATTTCTTTCTTTTTATTGATTATAAAATTTTTAGGCACAAGATCAAAAAAATCATTTGTAACAAATGGTTCCTTAATGATAGCAAAAAGATTGGGATGAACACTTATAGATTTGAGATCCGCAGTTTCCTTACTAGAGGATTCACCCTTATTCTTAGGAACATACATAAGCTTGGCAATTTTAGCGGGAGGACTTGGAGTGTTCTTTACGGAAGAAAAGGCGGTTCCCAAGTGGGTAATAATATCCTCAATTTTATCAATTCTAGTGGAATCGTGATTTATTTTCTCATTAACTATGGGTTCCTTCTCTTTAATATTTTTCAAAGTGACTCCTACTTTAGATCCATATTGAGAGATTCGGTTGTGGATCTTTTTATCCAAATTTTCAATTAACTCTATGGTAGCAACCTTATTTTTAATAATTTCAAGTCTTTGCATTACATGCTCCAAAGTTAATGCAGTTCCATTAACCAAAAGATGGGGTGAGCCAAACAAATCTATCATAGCATTATAAGAATCAAAAGTATGGCTACCCAAGAAGTTCCCTCCAATAATAGTATCAAGGACATATCTGTGCCAAGGAGTAATGCCTACATAAAAATTGCGAAGAAGAACAGAAGTAAATTGCTTCCTGGTGGATCTATTTTGAGCATTGCAAATTCTATACCAAGAATATTTTAGATTTTCTCCCTCCCTTTGCTTAAATTTAGAATTTCACTCTCGGGAGACAACGGGGAAGATAAGGGACTAGCCATAATGACAAGCAACCGAACTAACACACAAGCAAACAAAAAGCAAGCGGGCAAAAAGAGGCAAATAGAGAAAGAGAGGGAGGACAGAGAGAGAGGGGGTGAATAAAAAGGCAAGGGTGAAGTGGGGGAGAGGAAAACGAGAGGCAAATGGCAAATAATGTAACGCGGGAGATAAGGGTATGTGATGGGTACTTGGTATGTTGACTTTTGCGTAGACCTCCCCGGCAACGGTGCCAGAAATCCTTATTGCTACCTTTTGAGCACTGCGTTGGTTTTCCCTAAAGAGGAAGGGATGATGCAGCAAAGTAGCGTAAGTATTTCCCTCAGTTTTTGAGATCCAAGGTATCAATCCAGTAGGAGGCTACGCGTGAGTCCCTCGTACCTGCACAAAACAAATAAATCCCCGCAACCAACATGAATAGGGGTTGTCAATCCCTACAAGGCACTTACGAGAGTGAGATCTGATAGATAAGTTAAGATAATATTTTTGGTATTTTTGTGGTAAAGATGCAAAGTAAAATAAAGGCAAAGTAAAGAGAAAAGGAAATAACTAAGTAGTAGGAGATTAATATGATAAAGATAGACCCGGGGGCCATAGGTTTCACTAGTGGCTTCTCTCGAGAGCATATGTATTCTACAGTGGGTGAACAAATTACTGTTGAGCAATTGACAGAATTGAGCATAGTTATGAGAATATCTAGGTATGATCATGTATATAGGCATCACGTCCGAGACAAGTAGACCGACTCCTGCCTGCATCTACTACTATTACTCCACTCATCGACCGCTATCCAGCATGCATCTAGAGTATTAAGTTAAAAACAGAGTAACGCCTTAAGCAAGATGACATGATGTAGAGGGATAAACTCATGCAATATGATGAAAACCCCATCTTGTTATCCTCGATGGCAACAATACAATACGTGTCTTGCTGCCCCTACTGTTACTGGGAAAGGACACAACAAGATTCAACCCAAAGCTAAGCACTTCTCCCATTGCAAGAAAGATCAATCTAGTAGGCCAAACCAAACTGATAATTCGAAGAGACTTGCAAAGATAACCAATCATACATAAAAGAATTCGTAGGTCTGAGGTAAACTACTCACACTTCATCGGAGGGGCTATGGTGTTGATGTAGAAGCCCTCCGTGATCGATGCCCCCTCCGGCGGAGCTCCGGAACAGGCCCCAAGATGGGATCTTGTGGATACAGAAAGTTGCGGTGGTGGAATTAGGTTTCTGCCTCCGTATCTGATCGTTTGGGGGTACATAGGTATATATAGGAGGAAGGAGTACGTCGGTGGAGCAACAGGGGGCCCACGAGGGGGGAGGGCGCGCCTGGGGGGTAGGCGCGCCCCCCTACCTCGTGGTCTCCTCTTTTGTGTCTTGACGTAGGGTCCAAGTCTCCCGGGTCTTGTTCGTTGAGAAAATCACATTCCCAAAGGTTTCATTCCGTTTGGACTCCGTTTGATATTCCTTTTCTTCGAAACCCGAAAACAGGCAAAAAACAGCAATTCTGGGCTGGGCCTCCGGTTAATAGGTTAGTCCCAAAAATAATATAAAAGTGGATAATAAAGCCCAATAATGTTCAAAACAGTAGATAATATAGCATGGAGCAATCAAGAATTATAGATACGTTGGAGACGTATCACCAATCTCGAAAGAGCTTGAACAAATGCAGAGTGGAAACATGAATCTTCGAGATATCGTGAACACTCCGGAACAATTGAATAGCAAGCAGGGAATGATTATGAGGTGGACCGGTATGGGAGAATATTTGAAACGAGGAAAGGGGATATGATCAACAAAGCTTGAGTTGAATCCACTGGAGAAGAAAAGAATGACGAATGATGAACTTGAAACTTCCTTAGTATCTTCCTGAGAATCAACGAATAAGAAAATTTATGGAAAAGAATGGAGAGACTTCACATCAATAAAATGGATATTTGATTAAGAATTCTGAGTCCTAAAAGAAAAAGGGGGGGGGGGGGGGGAAAACAAAGACAACTTGGGAACAGATGAAACGAACAACGTTGAGAATACTTAGAGTTGATCTTGCGAATGTTAAAATGATCGGATCCACTTGAAGAGAAACATGCCGGTTGAAAAGGATTGACATGACAACCTTGATGATCAAGAAGGATTAGTATTCACATAGGAATATGAGAACACCGCTTAGGAAAGGTATGGAATCAACACTTGACTTCGAAGAAACTCGAATACCACAACTCAAAACAAAACAAAGGATTGACTAAGGAAATAAGCCGGAAACAAACATATGATAGATCCCATATCGTATCATGTGACTGTTGGAAAGATATCCTACGTGATACTTCAATTCCCACTTATAAACTCCCGAAACTTTCTGGTTATGCAATCAGGTGTTGGGGATACAGGGGAAGCATAATATCTCACCCAAACTAATAATACCTACATCCAGCTGTATCCATCCTTCAACACATAACCAAGAAACCTTCGGAAATCGTTTACCTCAACCATCGAAAAGCATCCGTTATACGAGTTATGGCAATACTCCTGAACTCCCACCCTAGTACTGGGTGGCGTCGAGGTTATCTCACCAACAAATGCATAAAAGAGATTTTCGATGTCGGCAAACTCAGGCATTCCAGAACTGCAACGATAAAATTGTGACGACAACACCTCGGAGCTCAACTCCACGGGACACTGCCACAATCCCTAAATGTTAGGAGGCACCAAGAACAATGTTCTCGTCACAAAACCATCAAAATGATTGCAAGATACCCGCGTGATCCTAAAAAAATTTGTGAAATTTGAGGAGAGAAGAGTCAAAACTCTATGTCAGGAGGCCTCACCAGAGCGACAAAGGGACTGCGGAGTAAAAATAATCCTACTCTCCAATATATATAATCCTATAAGACTCAAAACTTTTTTTTCTAGACTCAACAACGTCAGTGATTCGATCAAGCAGGGGGCTCCTAAGTCGGGGAAAGCTCTGATTACCTACTTGTAACACCCACGATGCGGCTATATCTCCCACGTGTCGGAGCATGACTTAGAGGCATAACCGCATAGTAGGCATGTCACAAGAGGGGTAATCTTTACACATCCCATGCACTAAATAAGAAAGGAATAAAGAGTTGGCTTACAATCGCCACTTCACACAATACATAAATATAGCATTACATCATTTAGATACAATCAAGGTCCGACTACGGAACCAAATAGAGAAAGACAACCCCTAATGCAAAAGATCCCTAATCATCCCGACTGGGCTCCACTAGTGATCAAAAGGAAACGAAACACAACAACGAAAAGGTCTTCCTCGAGCTCCCACTTGAGCTCAGATGCGTCACCTGCACTGGTATCATCGGCACCTGCAACTGTTGGAAGTTTCTGTGAGCCACGGGGACTCAGCAATCTCACACCCCCGAGATCAAGACTATTTAAGCTTATGGGTAGGAAAAGGATAGTGATGTGGAGCTGCAGCAAGCACTAGCATATATGGTGGCTAACATACACAAATGAGAGAGGGAAGAGAAGCAAAGCAATGGTCGTGGACTAGAAGTGATCAAGAAGTGATCCTGAAACTACTTACGTTCAAACATAACACAAGAACCGTGTTCACTTCCCGGACTCCGCTGGAAAGATACCATCACGGCTACACACGCGGTTGATGCATTTTAATTAAGTTAAGTGTCAAGTTCTCTACAACCGGACATTAACAAATTCCCATCTGCCCTTAACCACGGGCACGGCTTTCGAAAGTTCAAAACCCTGCAGGGGTGTCCCAACTTAGCCCATCACAAGCTCTCACGGTCAACGAAGGATATTCCTTCTCCCAGGAAGACCTGATCAGACTCGGAATCCCGGTTACAAGACATTTTGACAATGGTAAAACAAGACCAGCAAAGCCGCCCGATGTGCCGACAAATCCCGATAGGAGTCGCACGTATCTCGTTCTCAAGGAACACCAGATGAGCGCTCCATACAACTAAAATCAAACCTCGAGTTTCCCCGAGGTGGCGCTGCAAAGGACTCTAGTTTGGACCAACACTCGGAGGAGCACTGGCCCGGGGGTTTAAAATAAAGATGACCCTTGAGTCTGCAGAACCCAAGGGAAACAGGCTTAGGTGGCAAATGGTAAAACCAAGGTTGGGCCTTGCTGGAGGCGTTTTATTCAAAGCGAACTGTCAAGGGGTTCCCACTATAACCCAACCGCGTAAGAAATGCAAAATCAAGGAACATAACACCGGTATGATGGAAACTAGGGCGGCAAGAGTGGAACAAAACACTAGGCATAAGGCCGAGCCCTCCACCCTTTACCAAGTATATAGATGCATTAAAGTAAACAAGATATAATAATGATATCCAACAATATACATGTTCCAACCAAGTATGATGCATGTCCGGTTTAATGAAGCATGGCATGGCAAAGTGCACAAACAACACCACAAGTTAAGTGGATCATATTGACGGAACACCACATTCAAGTTATTTAGTTCGATCTTGTTTATGTACCCAAAAATATTAAATGTTGATTAACATGGCGAGAGGTGAAGCAAAAGATAACTACCTATCTAGGCAAGTTTAAATGAGGCCGGAACAACAACAACAAGTCCGGAAAAATCCTCATGCGCAATTTATGGATTTGGTACTGTTCTGCCCTGAACCATATTTTAGAGTTGTTAAAAATGCAAAGTGATTCCACCATGTTAAACTAGGCATTTTTCTACCCCATTTACATATAAAGTTTGTTAGGTTTGGAGCTACGGTTATTTAGTTATGAATTAAATCATTTTAGCATGCTATATGAGCAAATTTAATCAAACATCATTTTAAGCATTTCAAACATGGATGAAAGTGGCATATTATGAAACTAGACACAAATCTAAGCATTTTTCATATATGAAGTTTTGACAAAAGATGCACGGTTGGTGAGTTAAAATATGCATGGAGCTTAGGGGTTTTTCCTGCAAATCTGTAAAACTGGTGGTCTCTGGAAAATTAGCAAAATCGCATGTCAGAAAAAAACAATATGGGCCGAATTTGAGATCTGGCCCAGGGCGCGGGGGGGGGGGGGGGGGGGGGGGGGGGGGGGGGGGGGGGGGGGGGGCTGCTCACATCGGGCCAGAGGCCAGATCTGGAGTTGGGCTGGTGAGGAGCTGGAGCAGGCTGGGCCTTGGGGCGCTGGAAGGGAGGCAGCCCAGGCGCGCGCTTGAGCGAGGCGCGGTCAACGGGGCGAGCGGCTGTGCTGCGAGCGGGCGACCTGGTGCTGCTCGTACCAACAGAAGCAGTAGCAGGTCATGGCGATGCGGAAGACGGGCAGAGGCGCGATGCAGAGGCAGGGGACCCGCGGGCGCGGCGGATCCGGGCAGTCCGAGGGTCGAGGAGGCGGTTCCCGGCGACGAGGATCTTCGGTGGTGGCATTGCTCGATGGAGCGAAGCAGGCAGCAGCGGGATCGTGCGGGCGAAGCAGAGGACGGTGGACTTGGCGCGGCTCCTGGATCCTGGTGCGAGCGAGGCTAGCGACGCGACGAAGGAGGCAGCGAAGACGGACCCGGGCATGGGATGGCACGAGGAGACCAGGACGGGGCACCAGTGAGGATCCATGGAGGCAGAGCTCCATTCTGCGGCCATGGGGGTTTTCTTGTCCAACGAGCAAGGAGAGAGAGACAGCATGAGAGAGAGGGAGACCGAGGAGGAAGAGGAAGAAGGAGGAGGGGAGGTCGGTGTTGCTGCTGCTATCGCCGGCGGCAAGCTCTGGCGCGGGCGGAGGCCATCGGGCACGGGAGTGGCTCAGGGCTGTGCTCGTGGAGGGGGAACACAGGGCTGCAGGCAAAGAAGCTGTGGATCTCGTAGATCGAGGGAAGGAGGCTAGTTCAGTGGATCGGGCAGGGGAGATCCTGAGGGGGGATTTGGTAAGGTGGCGGCGGCGATGGGACAAACTCCTAGGTTTTAGGGTTTGATCTGATATATATAAGTGGATTTTTGGATAGGGGCATTTGGTCCCTCCGATCTTAATCGTACGGTCCTGGATAAATAGGCTAGAGAGTCCAATTAACAAAATGGAGATGTTCTATAGACGTTTGGGGATGATCTGCACCCAACGGTGATGATGGAGCGGGTCAGGTTCGGGTGATTTGGTCCCTCATTGATTCGGTTTTCTTACCAGAGATGACCCCTAAAAATGTATGAAGACATTGAAGTCAAAGGTGGTATGTGAAGATATTCACATTGAAGACTATGACAAGAGAAGACATCGCATGAAGACTATGGAGCTCGAAGACTTAGATCTTTCGTAGTTCTTTTTCTTCTTTGTTGAGTCATAGGAACCACCGTACTGTTAAGTGGGGTCCAAGAGAACCAGTCAGAATGACTGAAGTGATGCTTAACCAAAATCCTATGTCTTCGAGTGAAGACTATGAGAGCGAATCTTGTCCAGAGTTGGACAAGTCAGCTTTGCTTGTAGCCCAAGTAAAGTTGCCGTGTGTGTTTGAAATCTGACCGTTGGAACACGTGTCAGTTCCTTAGTGACCCAGGGTCATTTCGGACAAATCATGTCGGGTTGCCTAGTGGCTATAAATAGCCCACCCCCTACAACCATAAACGGTTGGCTGCTCAGAGTTAAAGTACGGCTGTTGTCGTTTGAGAGCAACCCACCTCGAAGCCTTTGAGAGAGAATTCCTTGGGAGGATAAAGTCCTAACCACCCAGAGCCAAAGAGTGTTAGGCATCACTTAAGTCGTCATGTCCGTGTGATCTGAAGACTTAATACACTTGAGGACTGTGAATCCTCCAGCCGGTTAGGTGTCGCGTTCTGAGCATCCAAGAGTCATTGCGGATCCCCGGTGAATGAAGTCTGTGAAGGTTTGGGAGTCTACCTTGAAGACTTACCAGAGTGATTGGGCGAGGTCTGTATGACCTTAGCTCAAGGGGAATATGGTGAGGACTAAGGGTTCTGAGCTGCGTGTTCAGGGCTGTGTGTCCGGGACTGTGTGTCCTCAGGTTTAAATACCTAGCCGCCCTAACCAGACGTACAGTTGTCACAGCAACTGGAACTGGTCCAACAAATCATTGTCTTCAACGAGTCACTGGTTTCATCCTTCCCTTCCCTTTACTTACTGTTGGTCCTTGTGAAGTCATTGCATGATTGCATTATCTTTTGTCTTCACTGAGTGACTGCTTGTTCTGATTGGCTTCACAATATCTTCCTACCTGATCCTTACTGCCTAGCTACTATAAGTCATTATGCTTTCACTTTGTTGATTACCTGACTAAGGTTTGCCTAGTGTAGTCTACCTTCCGCTGCGTGGTAATAGGTTTACTTCTATCGTTTGTCTTCAAAACTTCCCTGTTTAGAAGACTTTCATAAAAGTCGCCTATTCACCCCCCCCCCCTCTAGTCGATCACTAGCACTTTCAATTGGTATCAGAGCAAGGTACTCCCTTGTTCTATGTGATTCGGTTTAACCACCTGGAGTTTTAGCTATGTCGACTGCAGGGATAATTAAAGTCTCCGCTGCGTGCCCTGTCTTCGATGGAACTGAATATCCCTACTGGAAGAATAAGATGCGCATGCATCTTGAAGCCATTGATGTCGACCTATGGTATGTCGTCAAGAACGGTGTTCCCAAGGCTGGAGAAGGTGTCACTGCTGCTGATGTCAAGAAGTTCGTTCAATTGGACTCTACTGCCAAGAATATCATCTGTGGTCATCTGACCAAAGGACAGTATGGCCGTGTGAGTGCGTTGGAGACTTCCAAGCTAGTCTGAGACTGGCTCTCCAAGGTCACCTAAGGCGTCTCCGCCCAGAGAGATCAAAGAATCAGTGTCCTTCGCAACCTCTTCAACCGCTTCAAGAGAAATGACAATGAGAATGTCCAGCTCACGTTTGATCGACTCACTGACATCACAAATGAGCTTCAAGCCCTCGACGCCACTGAGATCACCAAGCATGAAGTCGTCAAAACACTCCTGAGATCACTTGACAGTTCGTTTGACACCCTAGCCCTGATGATTCAAGAACGCCCTGATTTCAAGACACTCGATTCGTCTGACATACTTGAGAGGCTCAACACACATGAGTTTCAGCTTTTTGAGAAAAGAGACATCTACGGTCCCAGCTATGGGCGAACTCGTGCCTTGAAGGAAAAAGCTGTCTCCTCATCCGAAGAAGAATCTGACAGCAGTTCTGATGATCCTGAAGACATTGGAAAGGAGCTTGCTATGCTTGTGAAGAAGTTCCAAAAATTCACCAAGAAGAAAGGGTTCAGAAAGTCTTCACGATCAAGCTCAAGGAATGATGAAGCTTCTACTCATGACTACAAGAAGAGAACATGTCACAAGTGCAAGAAGCCTGGCCACTAAAATCTCTGAGTGTCCACAGTGGGACAATGAGAACAAGAAGAAGAAGAAGAGCAAGGAGTATGACTCTGACGACAAGAAGAAGAAGAAATACTCAAAGTCTTCTTCCAAGTCTTCCTCAAAGTCTTCATCACACAAGAAGATCTCATCTGGCAAGGCACATGCGTTTGTTGGCAAGGAAATGGATTCTGAGGAGGAGTCTGCTTCTGAGGAGGCGGAGGTGGAGTCTGAGGAGGAGTCCGATTCTGGCGTTGCGAGTCTGGTTATAGCATACGTTGCCAAGTCCATCTTCAACACTGAAGACAATGACTTCATCACCGACACTGATGCAAATGACAAGGACTACTCTGCTCCTTCCTACTGCTTCATGGCACGTGGTGCCAAGGTAAACACATGCACTACTCACTATCAAACATCCAGTGACGATGAATCTGATTGTGATTCCAAACCTAGCTACAAAACACTTGCTAAAATTGCAACTGAACAACAGAAAGCTATGGAACACATTCAAAAACTGTTAGACAAAAGCGATGATCTGTTAGACGCTGAAATGACTCGATCTCAGTCCTTAATTGAAGACATAAAAAATCTTCACGTTAAGTATGAGGAACTTGAAAGTCGTCATGAAACGCTCTCAACAACTCATGAAAGTTTGTCCTACAATTATCTTCAAAGGAAGCAAGACCTTGAGAAATTGAGAGCGGCTCATGAAGATCTTCAAAAGGAAAATGAGTCACTTTGCGCCAAACAGATCAGTTCAGCTCTGGAAGGATTTGAACCACCATGTCTTAAATGCATTGAGCGTGATAATGCTACTTCTGTTACTGAATGTTCTACTGCTACTACTGTTGCAATATCTTCACCTGTTGATGTGGTAACTAACCCCTCTGCTGAGGATACCACTGCCATTGCTGATGAGAATGCTAGGTTGAAGACACTGCTTGAAACAGGGATGTACAAAAGTCTCAAAGGGCATCAGACACTATGTGATGTCCTCAAAAGGCAGATCCTGAACCGAAACCCTAGGAAAGAGGGTGTTGGGTTCAAAAGGAAAATGAATGCCGATGGCTCTTACTGGAAACCTGAGCAGTACCCCAGAACCACATGGGTTGCTGCAAAGGAACCTTCAGTGGATCCATCCACCCTATCTAGCTTCACTTGTGCTAATCCCATTGTTATTGATGAATCCTTTGATGCAAACTACAAACTGTTTAAGAATCAGAATGGTGAAGTGTTTGCCAGGTATATTGGTACTAACTGCAGGAATGGACCGCCTATGAAGAAAATCTGGGTGTCGAAAAGGTGTTTGGAGAATCTTCCTATGAATGTCATCATGACACCACAGGTGAAGAAGACAAACCCCAGACCACAGGCTTCATATGGTCTAAAGGCTTCATACAGACAGAGGACTCACCGGAGTCGCACTAACGCAAATGTTTTGCAGGGAAGCCATACTCAGGCCTATGAATATGAGTGCGGTTCATCAAACCACCATGTTCATAAGACCAAGAACTATCCTGCTTATTCTTATGAGTACTATTGTCCACCTGCAAGACTTTTTGCTAGGGCTCCAAAGCCAAAGTTCTCAGATGCTGCACTTAGACTCATTGCTTCAAAGCCACCCTTGAAGATGTGGGTGGCTAAGAAAGCTTAACTCTCTTTTGCAGGGAAAGGTCTCCAGCAGAAAACCAAAATCGTCTGACGCTATTGCTGGGGACCTTAAACATCTTGTAGGGCGCAAGATCAAATGCCCAAATGGTCTTATTATGTACTTTGTTCCTGAATCGCTTGCTACTCGCCCTATCAGTCCAATTCTCGATCTAAGCTTTCATAACCCACTGGTTCGTCAAATGTTTTTGCTTCACAATTCTCTTCGTGAAGCCTAACCCCCTAACTGCACTGTAGGGTACGACACCAGCAGCTTCAGAATGGATTATTGATAGTGGATGTACCAATCACATGACTGGCAAGAGAAGCCTTCTTATGGACTCAACCTTACGTCCATCCGACAAAAGTCACATCACATTTGCTGACACTGGTAAAAGTAAGGTATTGGGTCTAGGTAGAGTTGCAATCTCAAAGGATCAACACATGGATAAAGTCATGCTTGTTGAATCCCTTGGCTTCAACTTAATGTCTGTCTTAATGCTTTGCGATTTAAACACGATTGTGATGTTTGGAAAATATCGTTGCCTTGTTCTAATGGAATCTGACAAGTCTCTAGTGTTTGAAGGGTATCGGAAAGATGATTTGTACGTGGTAGATTTCTCAGCAGGACGACAGCTTGCCGTATGTCTTCTAGCAAAAGCTTCAGAATGCTAGCTCTGGCATCGGAGGCTAGGGCATGCTGGCATGAGGAACCTGCACACCCTTGCAAAGAAGAAGCATGTCATAGGCATCGAGGGCGTCAAGTTCAAGAAAGATCACTTATGCGGTGCTTGTGAAGCAGGAAAGATGACAAGGGCCAAGCATACCTCGAAGACAATCATGACAACGACTCGACCCTTCGAACTGCTCCACATGGATCTTTTCGGTCCCACTCATTACTCAACTCTTACTACTACTGCTTGTCTCTATGGCTTTGTCATTGTTGATGATTATTCTAGATATACTTGGGTGCATATAATCCTCTACAAGACTGAAGTGCAGGATGTCTTCAGACGCTTCGCCAATCGAGCAATGAACAACTATGGTGCTAAGATAAAGCACATCAGAAGTGACAATGGCACTGAATTCAAGAACACTGGCCTTGATACATATCTTGATACTTTGGGCATCACACATGAATTCTCAGCTCCGTACACGCCACAGCAGAATGGTGTCGTCGAACGCAAGAACAGAACACTTATTGAGATGGCCCGAATGATGCTTGATGAATACAAGACTCCAAGAAAATTCTGGCCTGAAGCCATTGATACTGCATGCCATACAATCAACCGTGTTTATCTTCACAAGCTTCTGAACAAGACATCTTATGAGCTCCTTACTGGCAAGAAGCCAAATGTCAGTTACTTCAGAGTATTTGGCGCCAGGTGCTAGATCAAGGATCCACATCACACTTCAAAATTTGCACCAAAAGCACATGAGGGTTTTATGCTTGGATATGGAAAGGATTCGCACTCCTACAGAGTCTTCAATCTCTTTCATTATAAAGTGGTTGAAACAGTGGATGTGCGGTTCAATGAGACTAATGGCTCACAAAGAGAGCACCTGCCAAATGTGCTAGATGAAGTTCCTTCCAGTGAATCAATCAAACTTATGGGAATTGGAGAAATCATACCTTCTGAAGCTCAACCTGAAGAGGAACTTATCATCTCCGCACCTGATCAACCTGAAGACAATGCTCAGCCTGAAGACAATCCCTCTAACAATGACAATGATCAGCAAGAGCAAAATCTTCACCCTGTACATCCTCGTGTTGCCAATGAAGTGCAGATTGAGAGAATAATTGATAGCATCAATGCACCCGGTCCACTCACTCGTTCAAGGGCAACACAGCTAGCAAATTTCTGTGGGCACTTCGCATTCGTCTCAATAACAGAACCCAAGAAAGTTGAAGAAGCCTTCATGGAACCTGAATGGATTCAAGCTATGCAAGAAGAGCTTCAACAATTTGAGCTGAATAATGTATGGGAACTAGTTAAGCATCCTAATCCTCGGAAGCACAATATAATAGGTACCAAATGGATATATCACAACAAGCAAGATGAGCATGGTCAAGTTGTCAGAAACAAAGCTCGTCTCGTTGCTCAAGGATATACTCAAGTTGAAGGGATTGACTTCGATGAAACATTTGCTCCCGTGGCTCGACTTGAAGCCATACGCATACTGCTGGCCTATGCAAATCATCATAACATACTTCTATATCAAATGGATGTGAAGAGTGCTTTTCTCAATGGCAAGATTGAAGAAGAAGTGTATGTTGCACAACGCCTGGCTTTGAAGATCCAAAACATCCTGACATGGTATACAAGCTCAACAAGGCACTGTATGGCCTCAAACAAGCCCCTCGGGCCTGGTATGACACACTCAAATACTTCCTGAAGAGCAAAGGCTTCATACCTGGTTCCCTAGACCCCACTCTCTTCACGAAGACATATGATGGTGAACTGTTTGTGTGCCAAATATATGTGGATGACATTATCTTCGGCTGCACCAATCAGAAGTACAGTGAAGAGTTTGGATATATGATGCAAGAGCAATATCAGATGTCCATGATGGGAGAGCTGAAGTTCTTCCTCGGTCTCCAAATACGACAACAACACAACGGCATCTTCATATCTCAAGAGAAGTATCTCAAAGATTGTCTGAAGAAGTTCGGTATGCAAGACTGCAAAGGGTTCACGACGCCAATGCCAGCCAAGCATCATCTGGGTCCCGACGACAATGGTAAAGAGTTCAATCAAAAGGTATACCACTCCATGATTGGTTCTTTGCTTTATCTATGTGCATCTAGGCCAGATATTATGCTTAGTGTTTGCATGTGTGCTCGATTCCAAGCGACACCAAAGGATTCGCATCACTTAGCTGTGAAGCGAATTCTTCGATATTTGGCTCACACCCCAACTCTAGGATTATGGTATCCAAAGGGCTCAGAGTTTGATCTGGTTGGATTCTCGGATGCTGATTATGCTGGTGACAAAGTGGATCACAAGTCTACATCAGGCACATGTCACTTTCTGGGACGATCACTTGTATGTTGGTCTTCAAAGAAGCGGAACTGTGTATCTCTCTCCACTACTGAATCTGAATACATTGCTGCTGGATCTTGCTGCGCTCAGCTTCTGTGGATGAAGCAAACACTCAAGGACTATGGCATTCATCTGAAGCAAGTGCCACTCTACTGCGACAACGAAAGCGCCATCAAGATTGCCAACAACCTAGTTCAGCACTCGAAGACAAAGCACATTGAAATTTGTCATCACTTTCTCAGAGATCATGTTGTGAAGGAAGATATTGATATCATACACGTCAACACTGAAGAGCAATTGGCAGATATCTTCACCAAGCCCTTGGATGAGAAGAGATTTTGCAAGTTACGGTGTGAGCTAAATATCCTGGAATCCTCAAATGTCCTGTGATCAGGCACACATCCTAACACTTATGCATATTGATGACTTAGATGTGCAACACACGAAGTAAAGTATATCTTCAATCAATGAAGACATACATTCTAAGTGTGAATACATTAATGTGGAATTTGACTTCGAAGCGCCACGATAATTGTGCGCCGTGTCTGGGTCTAATACTTCCTATACGGTGGGTAACGCCACCACCAAATGTTCTGTTTGAAGTGTTTCACTCATGGCGTTACATTTGCTATGTCTTCACATTTGGTATTGGCTTCAATCTCAACATATCTTCATGATTATCTTCACTATGTTGATTATATAGATATATATATATATATATAATAGTGTTATGTCCTCTACAACATTCACTTATAGCCATGTCTTCTTGTTGAATCTTTTGAACTAAGTGAATGTGATCAGACCCTAACCTCTCTATGCTTTCTATCTCAAACTCTATCTCTCCAAATCATATGCATTCTATTGAAACTGTCGAATGTCTTCTTTGCGTCCTTGTCAGCGGAAGATACAGAGACAAACATTAAGTCCGTTTTCAATGCTAATTCCTTCACCTGAAACCCAGAGAAGTGGGAACGACCACCCGACAATCCAGGCGTGCGTGGGAACGTGGAACAACCTCTGATATGCTGCATGATGGCCACGTGTTCCTCAGATGTGAATCGCCAGGGGCTCCTATATAATAACACTGAGCCGTCCCTGTCCCTATAAATACACGCCTCACCTCAGTTATTATCCTTTCTTCCACTCTCACACGAACCCTAGCGCCACCGCTAGCCCTCGACGACGCCGGCGACGAAGCGCTTAGCTGCCGCAACCTCTCCGACGCCGTCTTCACGCCGACCGCGGACATCGTCTTCTCCGCCGTCGCCGTAGGTGTCCTCCGTCGCCAAGTTAGGGCACGAACGATCGAACTTCTCGGCCTCCTCTTCCACTCCATCTAGCAGTTTCTTGTGTGGTAAATAAAACTCCCTTTTTACGGCCTCTTTGATCCTATAGATTCGTCACTTTCTACCACAAGCAGTTTCTGTTCACACAAGTTGGATCCACTTCATACTGCATCTCATATTATGCCTAGTATGTTCACTTATGCTTCACAAAGTAGTTAGATTCCTCACTTGTACTGATCTATGGATTCGTACAAATCTGGAACCAACTCCTTATCTATGAGTGAATGTCTTCGCACGATGAGGTCAATGTCTTCTAAACTGATTTATCTTCAAAATCTTCTGAGAATGCATATGACCTCTTCCCCTTCCCTCGCACCTTAATGCTGTCACAGGTACATGTCCGTGGGAGAATCCCTTGGTTCTCATAGTCTGCATTCATTTGCAGAATTCTTACAGCATCACATAAATTCTCCCGAAGCCAGTTCCTGTTTGTCCAGCAAGCGAAAGCCCTTGAAGCCTTTGAACATATTGAAGCCATTCAGTTTAAAGTTCATGGCTGCAGAGAAATCAGCAAGGAAGGGTGGAAGAAAGCATCGAGGTGAGACATCAAGAGATCTGCCCGATGACCTCTCAGAACTGTACAAGACAGATCCAGAAGAGGATTACAATTAGCGCAAGACACGAATCCAATGGATTCGACGATATTGGGCAGAACAATGGTTCAAGTACAGATTTGTGACAAAGGAATATGCTGAAAAGAATGCCATCAAGCGACCATGGGGAGACATCCTATACAAAAATCTTCAACCCAGGTCCAGAGGTGAAGCCATTGAACAAGGCTTCTATCCCTGCATGGTCCGTGGACCACAGCCTGCGGATGCTGACCCATCGTCACTGCTATGGTGTCGTGACGACAATCTGTTCAAGCGCAACTTCCAGTTTGCCCAGAATTCGGCGAAGCAGAACAAGAAGTCTTTGGGATTAGACTTCAACCCTGGTCCCTCTGCTCCCCGTGCCGATGGGACCCGCGAAGCTGAACCCAATCTTGTTGGGCCCTTCTACAACCTGGAAGGTCTCATCACTCATATCGTGGTTCAAGGGACAGCCGTGGATGAGCCTGCAGATGACGCTGAATCAGATGAAGTGCCTGCAGTGCTGAAGCCAAAGAAACTGAAGCAGCCTAAAGCTTCAAAGCCTGCCTCAGCACCAAAAATCTCACGGGCGAAGCCACTGGCTACTGCACCTCCTGAAGACAGTGTGCAGTCTGAAGATCTGTCGTGCATCTCCAAGCCCCAGAAAGTCAAGATGCCTCTGCCACACACCAGCCAAGAACTGACTGCTGCTGCTATTCTGCGCAACAATGCCATTGATCTGTCCAGTGATGAAGATCTTGCAGATGACGCTCTTGAGCAACTGATCAAGAGCAAAGAAGAAGCAGAAATCTTCAACAATTTGCCTCTCTTTGACATGGCAATCATCCACGACTTCATCGATGAGTGGTTTGACACGCCCAACCTCAGCTTTGAAGATCTGCAACTTCCCATTGGCCTCAGTGTTGCCTTCTATGGCGCCATTGCTTCAGAGTTAGCTATAGCCCAGCGCATCGTTGAACTAAAGCAGAAGATTGACTTTGAGAAAGCTCATTTCAAGAAGCATATGGCCAAGCTCAGCGTGCAAGAGGTCAAGAACTTCAAGATCATGCTGCACGAGCTCAAAGAAGCCTTTCTTAAGAAGCGTGAAGAAGCTCAAGGTTCTCGTGAGCGCATGAAGAGCCTGGCTGACAAGTGTGTGCAAGCCTACAATGAGGCTGAGAAGCGCAAGGCCCTTGGGCGTCCTGGCATCGACCCCAAGATGGCTGCAAAGCAGAAGAAGAAGAAACCCGCTATGGCCGAACCCGACGCAGCAAGGCAGGAAGCACATCCCATTGTCTTCCCAACCAGCATGACTGGCTTGAAGCCAAAAGCCAGGTCTACCGCTTCAGAACTGAAGAAGACGAGGACTGCTGAGGCTGAAGCCAGAAAGAGGAAACATCCTGAAGCCTCTGCTGCTGCTCCCTCCAAGAAGAAGAGGAAGACCAAGAAGGAACGGGCTGCTCCCACAGAGCCCTTAATTGTTGAACCTATCTCCATGGTTCGCCCTGCCGCTGAACATCAAGAGCGCCAACTGACTGTCCATGAGCCTGCTTTCATAGAGGCTCATGAAGCTGAAGACATTCCAGCAGCTGATCCCACCGCTGCTGAAGACATTGGTCACCATGACCTTGTTGAAGATGATGCAGTTCTTCCTCAGATCGAGCACCAACAGGTATCATCGCCTGTGCTTACGCACAGCGAACTCATCAGCATTGGTCGTCCTCTGACGCCAATTGCTCAGGATGCATCATGGGCTGATCACCCACAACAACAAGTCACACCACCCCGGCAAGAAGAAGAAGATGACTTTGAGGGCCAGCCAACTCCATCTCCAAAGGCGTCGCCAGCATTACGTAGGCTTCGCAAAGGACCAAGGCCTCCAGTCTCCGAATCTGAAGCTAAAGCTGCTGAAGACATTCAGGCTGCATCAGCCGATGACACCCAAGAAGAAGAACGTGTCCCCACTCCCCAACTACTGACGAAGCTGTTCTCGAGGAGAACGTGTCTGTGCCCGACCTCCAGCTCATCAAGTGGAGGTAGAAAATCTTGAGGCTGCCACCACCAACACCAATGAAGCCACTGACGCTGTCATGGCTGAAGCAAATGTGGAGCCTACACCAACCCAAGAACCAGAAGTCAGCGAAGCCAATGATGCTATTGCTACTGTTCATGCGCCTGCTGCTGGTCCTCAGTTTGACTATCATATTGAGCATAGGCCTCAGGTACAGAAGCCAATGCCAAGGTTGCCCGGCTTTCCAGGTCCTGCATCAGCACCTGGATCCTTCAATGTCAACAGCTTCAAAGCAGACAACACCTTCTTCAATAGCTCCAAGAACCCCTACTCAAGGGAACGAATATATTCTGATTGGTTCTGGAGCTATCCGCAGTGAAGCTATTACTCCTGCATTCTGTACAATCAAGGTCGCATCTTCCCACATATGTGTCTTGACACCGAAGCAATAGCTGGTCTGCCCTGCTTGGAAGAAGCTCTAGACTGCTTCAAAGAGGTTGGATTGTTGCCTTTCGTCACCGACCAAGAGCACTGGAACGAAGAGTTGCTGCTCCAATTTTATGCCACACTTCACATACGTGGTTACAACAGAGATCCGAAGACTTGGGTCCTCGAGTGGATGACAGGAAATGTTCATCACGAAGCCAAAGCCTTTGATATCATTGAGCTCACTGGTCTGCCCACTCCTGGAGATCTCTATGAACCTGGATGTCACCTTCACAGTGAAGCTATGGAGAGCATCTTTCAGAAGCCTGAACCGAACATGAGTCAGATGCTCAGTATGATGAAGCCTTTGCCACAAGACGCTGCATATCCTAAGGAGTTCCTTGTTGAAGACCTGGAGTATCTGCCAAGGACCATCTATCACATTTTAAGGCGAACTCTCTGGCCCATCAAAGGACATTCCCCTCACCTCTGAGGATGGCTTCTCTGAATGTTTCAAGTTTGACTCCACACCTCCCCGAAGGGCTGTGCTGCGACGAACTCCCTCACTTGAAGACTCTGAGTTCTCTTCCTCTGCGGCAACTGTGAATGCCAGAGTGATCGAGGACGAAGACGATGCTACTTCACCGCCCCCTCCTTCAGCACACGTCGACACTGCCCCGAGCTCGTCTGCACCGCCTAACAACACCAACGACCTTGCTACTTCACCTACTCCTCATGGGAACGAGTAGATGCTCTATGTCTTCAAACCTTTTTGGTCCTTACTGACAAAAGGGGGAGAAGCATATGAGTTTGATAGTCTTCAAGCGGGTCCATATGGGCGGTTACTTTATGTTTTGCCTAGTGTTTACAACTCTCGTTTTGATACATTTGGTTCTTTGAGTTGTAACACTTAAACTCGATGGTCGTCTGCTACTCATTTGCTACTTTGTGATGCGATGATAAATTCCGCATGTGCAACGATAAATCCGCACTTAGATCATTTTGCAGACGTCCATTTTCCATTATGCATGTCATTATCTTCACATACTTTTCATGCATGATGAATTTTCATCATAAGTTGAAGAGGATCTCCACAAGTACAACCTGCCATGTGCATTTGCATTCCAAAAGCAAATTACTTATATGCACATCTTCAGGGGGAGCCCTTACAACTTATGAAGACAATTCCTTATCCTTTACAATTTCACATATTATATTCCCCGTTGAAAATTTCAACTAGTTTGTCATCAATCACCAAAAAGGGGGAGATTGTAAGTGCATCTAGTGCCACCCCTAGTTGGTTTTGGAGTATTGACGACAAACCTAGTTGAGGGACTAATGTGTTTGTGAGAATTGCAGGATAACACAGGTAGAAGTCCCTCATTGATTCGGTTTTCCTACCAGAGATGACCCCTAAAAATGTATGAAGACATTGAAGTCAAAGGTGGTATGTGAAGATATTCACATTGAAGACTATGACAAGAGAAGACATCGCATGAAGACTATGGAGCTCGAAGACTTAGATCTTTCATAGTTCTTTTTCTTCTTTGTTGAGTCATAGGAACCACCTTACTGTTAAGTGGGGTCCAAGAGAACCAGTCAGAATGACTGAAGTGATGCTTAACCAAAATCCTATGTCTTCGAGTGAAGACTATGAGAGCGAATCTTGTCCAGAGTTGGACAAGTCAGCTTTGCTTGTAGCCCAAGTAAAGTTGCCATGTGTGTTTGAAATCTGACCGTTGGAACACGTGTCAGTTCCTTAGTGACCCAGGGTCATTTCGGACAAATCAGGTCGGGTTGCCTAGTGGCTATAAATAGCCCACCCCCTACAACCATAAACGGTTGGCTGCTCAGAGTTAAAGTACGGTTGTTGTCGTTTGAGAGCAACCCACCTCGAAGCCTTTGAGAGAGAATTCCTTGGGAGGATAAAGTCCTAACCACCCAGAGCCAAAGAGTGTTAGGCATCAATTAAGTCGTCATGTCTGTGTGATCTGAAGACTTAATACACTTGAGGACTGTGAATCCTCCAGCCGGTTAGGCGTCGCGTTCTGAGCATCCAAGAGTCATTGCGGATCACCGGTGAATGAAGTCTATGAAGGTTTGGGCGTCTACCTTGAAGACTTACCAGAGTGATTGGGCGAGGTCTGTATGACCTTAGCTCAAGGGGAATATGGTGAAGACTAAGGGTTCTGAGCTGCGTGTTCAGGACTGGGTGTCCGGGACTGTGTGTCCTCAGGTTTAAATACCTAGCCGCCCTAACCAGACGTACAGTTGTCACAACAACTGGAACTGGTCCAACAAATCATTGTCTTCAATGAGTCACTGGTTTCATCCTTCCCTTCCCTTTACTTACTGTTGGTCCTTGTGAAGTCATTGCATGATTTCATTATCTTTTGTCTTCACTGAGTGACTGCTTGTTCTGATTGGCTTCACAATATCTTCCTACCCGATCCTTACTGCCTAGCTACTATAAGTCATTATGCTTTCACTTCGTTGATTACCTGACTAAGGTTTGCCTAGTGTAGTCTACCTTCCGCTGTGTGGTAATAGGTTTACTTCTATCGTTTGTCTTCAAAACTTCCCTGTTTAGAAGACTTCCATAAAAATCGGCTATTCACCCCCCTCTAGTCGATCACTAGCACTTTCAGTGAGAGGTAGTGAAGAAGGCAATGGGCTGAGAAGAGAGAAGAGAGAGAGGCCCGGCGACTATTTCCGGAGACCGAAAACGTCCGACGTTTGACCGACCATATTGCCGCTATAGTTATCCGTTGGGGCGTCAAACGGACTCCGAATGCGATGAAATTTGACAGGCGGTCTACTAACAACAAAACAACACCGCATGCCAACTTTCATCCCATTCCGAGAAAAATTTCCGGTCACTTATAAAAATACTATTCGGACATGCCGTAGGCGCGTGCGAGTGTGGTTGGGCTCGGAACGGACAACGGACGGAACTGGGGAACCCGGACGGATGCAAGTTTTAAAAACAATGTCAGCAACGAGTGTTGACACAATGCAGATGATGACATGGCAAAAAAATGCAACACGCAGACAAATGACAAGGCAACAATGGCGCATAACTGGAAGACACCTGGCGCATGTCCAGTTTAATGAAGCATGGCATGGCAAAGTGCAGAAACAACACCACAAGTTAAGTGGAGCTCAATATGCAACGAGTTGCATATTGACGGAACACCACATTCAAGTTATTTAGTTTGATCTCGTTTATGTACCCAACAATATTAAATGTTGATTAACATGGCAAGAGGTGAAGCAAAAGATAACTACCTATCTAGGCAAGTTTAAATGAGGCCGGAACAACAAACAACAAGTCCGGAAAAATCCTCATGTGCAATTTATGGATTTGGTACTGTTCTGCCCTAAACCATATTTTAGAGTTGTTAAACATGCAAAGTGATGCCACCATGTTAAACTAGGCCTTTTTCTACCCCATTTACATATAAAGTTTGTTAGGTTTGGAGCTACGGTTATTTAGTTATGAATTAAATCATTTAGCATGCTATATGAGCAAATTTAATCAAACATCATTTTAAGCATTTCAAACATGGATGAAAGTGGCATATTATGAAACTAGACAGAAATCTAAGCATTTTTCATATATGAAGTTTTTACAAAAGATGCACGGTTGGTGAGTTAAAATATGCATGGAGCTTAGGGGTTTTTCTGCAAATTTGTAAAACTGGTGGTCTCTGGAAAATTAGCAAAATCGCAGGTCAGAAAAAACAATATGGGCCGAATCTGAGATCTGGCCCAGGGCGCGGGGGGGGGGACTGCTCACATCGGGCCAGAGGCCGGATCTCGAGTTGGGCCGGTGAGGAGCTGGAGCAGGCTGGGCCTTGGGGCGCTAGAAGGGAGGCAGCCCAGGCGTGCGCTTGAGCGAGGCGCGGTCAACGGGGCGAGCGGCTGTGGTGCGAGCGGGCGACCTGGTGCTGCTCGTACCAACAGAAGCAGCAGCAGGTCATGGCGATGCGAAAGACGGGCAGAGGCGCGATGTAGAGGTAGGGGACCCGCGGGCGCGGCGGATCCGGGCAGTCCGAGGGTCGAGGAGGCGGTTCCCGGCGACGAGGATCTTCGGCGGTGGCACTGCTCGATGGAGCAAAGCAGGCAGCAGCGGGATCGTGCGGGCGAAGCAGAGGACGGGGGCGGACTTGGCGCGGCTCCTGTTTCCGGAGACCGAAAACGTCCGACGTTTGACTGACTATATTGCCGCTATAGTTATCCGTTGGGGCGTCAAACGGACTCCGAATGCGATGAAATTTGACAGGCGGTCTACTAACAACAAAACAACACCACATGCCAACTTTTATCCCATTCCAAGAACATTTTCTGGTCGCTTATAAAAATACTATTCGGACATGCCGCGGGCGCGTGCGAGTGTGGTTGGGCTCGGAATGGAAACAGATGGAACTGGGGAACCCGGACAGATGGAAGTTTTAAAAACAATGACGGCAACGAGTGCCGATGCAATGCGGATGATGACATGGCAAAAAAATGCAACACGCAGACAAATGACAAGGCAACAACGACGCATAACTGGAAGACACCTGGCGCAACGGTCTCGGGGCGTTACAAGAGTACTTCTAACAAGTCATGACATAATTTTCGCTGTCTCAAATAGGTGTGTCCAGCAATGGATCAAGACTAAAAACACAAAATAAAACAAACAAAGACTCATATCATACAAGATACTCCAAGCAAAACACATATCATGAACGAATAAAAATATAGTTTCAAGTAAAATACTGATGATCGTTGGAAGAAAGCAGGATGCCACTCGGGGGGCATCCCCAAGATTAGTTGGTTGCTCAATTTTGGATAATATATTGGGAAGCTGGGGCATCCCCAAGCTTAGGCTCTTCCATTCTTCCTTCATCCATCGTATGATAACCCAAAATTTGAAAACTTCAATCACACAAAACTCAACAAAACCTTCATGAGATCTGTTAGTATAAGGATAATAAATCACTACTGTAAGTACTGTATCAAACCAATTCATATTTTGTTTTTGTATTATATCTACTGTATTCCAAATTTTCTACGGCATAAACTCATCAAAGAAAACCATAGAGCCATCAAAATAAGCACACAACACAAAGAAAACAGAATCTGTCAAAACAGAATAGTGTGTAGCAATCTGACTATTTCGAATACTTCTGTAACTCCAAAAATTCTGAAAAATTAGGACGATCTGAGAAATTTTTATATTGATCCACTGTATGTTGAATGAGTATTTTATCACTCTCTAGTAAAAAAAACTAAAATTAACTTTGTGAGCGTAAAAGTTTCTGGTTTTTTCAGCAAGATCAAACAACTATCACCCAAGAAGATCCTAAAGGCTTTACTTGGCACAAACACTAATTAAATATAAAAACACAATCATAACAGTAGCATAACTGTGCTAACACACAAAAACAGTAAGCAAAAAGGAAAACTAAAATTTATTCATTGGGTTGCCTCCCAACAAGCGCTATAGTTTTACGCCCTTAGCTAGGCATAAAGCAAGGATCTAAGTTTTGTCATCTTTCGTTCGAGATCCATAAGATGCCCTCATGATTGATTCATAAGGTGGATTAATTCTAGTTCTAAGAAAGTGTTCCATACCCTTTGTTGGGGATATTACTACTAAATATAAACCGGCCATGAGGGGCCGGGTTATGCCCATAGTGAGTTAGTCATGTTTGAAGCCCATGAAGACAAGAAGTATGGCGCTAGAAGGAGGGCATCTAACATGAAGGCCCAGGGTCCGAAGGCGGATTAGGGCCCATAGACGTAAACCGCCATATGATATGTAACTTATGTTGTAAGGCAAGGAAAAGTAGAAACCGAGCCGGGCACGTGTATGAGCCGGCCTCGGGATTCTGTAAACCGTCGGGCGTTAACCTGTGTATATAAAGGGATGACCCAGCGGTGGTTTAGGGACAACAAACAATGACTCGAGAGCCAGGAAAAGCGGATTCGCTCCCTGGTCATAGAAACCCTAGCAATTCCATCACAACTGGAGTAGGCTTTTACCTTTACCGTAAGGGGCCGAACCAGTATAATTCCTCGCGTCCCTTGTCAGCTTTAACTCCTTCAAGCTAACCCGTGGCGATGGCTCCATGACTAAGTCCTTTCATAGGGACATCTGCCGTGACAAAACCATGACAGTTGGCACCCACCGTGGGGCTATCCCACAGTGGTTTCGAGCTCTTGAAGGGCAGCTTCGAAGGACTCAAGGGATACGCTGTGGGCCGGATGACCAAGAGTCGTCGCGGCAAGATCTACATTGATGACGCAGGCTGGGGCCCCCAGGCCGGCTTGATTGAGTACGGCTACCGGGTCCCCTTTGGCGCAATACATATCTTCATTGGCAAGATCGGTGAACCGGGCCCTGAGCCGAACATCTGCACCGACATCATCGAGATGGCTCAGTGTGCAAAACTTGCCCGAGTTCAGCCTGCCATAAAGCGTGCCTTCGTGGGAGTCATCCACGGGGTGGAACCTGAGGATAGATCGGTATCTGGTGGCGAAACCGTCGTCTACTCTGACGAGATTCTTCAACCGGAGAGACCGAGTCGATGTATCAGCTGCATGATGGCCGGATTAGTGGCGGTTCCGATGGCGACAGTATTCTGGACCTCTCTGATCCGCCGAGCCGAGTTGCGATCTTCATGGCTGGTACACAATCGGTGCAGCATTCTTCTACCGCCGCAGTAGTGATTTCCGGTTCAGTAGCTGCAACACCAGCCGGGGCAGGGTGCTCTGCACCACCGCTGGCTCAGGCTTTGTCCGATTTATTCGACACTTTGGCAACATTGCTGGCAGCTGAGGTTAATCCGGCAGATCAGGATCGGCATAACACAGAGATAGCAAAGGTGAAGGATCAGATAGCTCAAGCTATGGTAGATCTGGTAGCAGAGAACACCAGGATGGCCGCAGAGTGGGCTGAGTTAGAGGCACAAGCTTATAGGCTTATGCTGGATCAAAGCGCATCAGAGGATGTCATGAGGAGAAGGTACCGGTCTCACCTGCCTCCAGTTTACGAGGGAAGGAATCTCTTCAACATGCCAGGGGCAGGAATCAGCAACCAGCCAGCGGTAAACCGGGTGGAGGCGCCTGGAACGGGTGCGCCGGTTCAGCCGCGCGCGATGGATCCGCCTCGTCAGAACAATGTCCCATCACAGCACGTCTCAACGCCTCCGGGTCATTACTTTAATACGTTGGATAACATCGTCGCCCCCGCTTCACGATTGGCAGCTCTCCTGATCGAGGGCGAGTCTCCAATAGCAGGTGAAACATGACTGGCTAGAGAGCTCCTTCAGACGGCTTTGACCCAACATCAGGCTTATTCGCACAGTCATGAGATAATTCATTCCACCCCACCCAAGTCGGAGCTACAGCAGGCACATTGATGAACCGGCTGTATCAAACAGTGCACGAAAACCGTAACCCGCCGCGAGGGCATAACCCGGCGATGGCGGTGCTAATGCCCAGGATGTGGTGGATCACGGTCGGGCATGTCGAGAAGCCGAGTTAGCAGCGCAGTACGCAGCTCATCAGCTTACTCCGGTTCGTCCAACTACTTCGGTGGAACCAGGCGTGGTTTTCAGTTCTTTGGGGGTGTCGTGTCTTAACCCGACCCTACGTAACGTGTGGCTGCCCAAGGACTTCAAGGGTCATCGTAAGGTGCCCAATTACACTGCTAATTTACCCAGTGAGTCAAGGGTTGAGAGCTATGAGATGGCGATGGAGATGCTGGACGTAGATGATGCGGCATGTGCTAAGTACTTCACCATGATGTTGGGAGGAACATCTCGCACTTGGTTAAAAAGTTTACCAGTTAACTCCATTGGGTCATGGGCCGAGTTAAAAAGCCGGTTTATCCAGAATTTCAAAGATACATGCAAACAGCCCATGTCAATTATGGACTTAGCCGCCTGTGTTCAAGAGGAAGGGGAGTCTACAACCCATTGGGTGAAGCGGGTATCAGCCATTCTTCATTCATCAGACCGCATCAATGCTGACACGGCAGTCTCAACATTGGAAGGCAACTACTGGTTTACGCCTTTGAAGCTGAAGTTGGGAAGGCTCAAGCGTCACTGCAATGACATGTCCACGCTTATGGCAGCTCTAGTTAAGTATGCCGATTCAGATAGTACCAAGGATCCTGAGTCTGAGGATGAAAAGACGGGGAAGGGAAAGAAGAATGGCAGTGCCAAGGGGCAGCAGCATAACCCGACGGGTCATGGAAACAACGGTAAGCGCAAGGCGGATAACAACTTGGATTTTGTGGCTAACACCAACACACTACAAAAAAATACACTTCTGTGATGATGCGTGTTTGTCACAGTAGGTCGCGTTTTTTGTCATGCATGTACATCCATGACAATTTTATGACAGAATCAAGATAGTCATACCTGTGCTCTCGTACAAGTGTTCCATGACATTACCAAAATTATCATCACGGAAGTGTCCACTTCCATGATGATAAATCACACGTCACATAAGTGCTTTCGTCAAGGGTGACCGACACATGGCATCCACCGTAACGGAATGCCGTTAAGTTATCGGGTCGGGTTTTCGATGCGATAACCCGTTATCAGCCCCAACCAATGGGGATTTTCCACGTGTAAAATCATCATTGGCTGGAGGAGACACATGTCAAGTCTGCGTTGGCACAGGTGTCACTCATCCAGTGGGCGAGACGCGCCTATGATATGTTGACACGTCGACCGGCCCATCAAGTTTAAATGGGCCGGCCCAACTAAAGGCCCACAAGATTTTGCAGACCATAATGGGCCGGCCCAGCTAAAGGCCCATGAGATTTTGCGGACCATAATGGGCTGGCCCAGCTAAAGGCCCACAAGATTTTGCAGGCCATAATGGGCTGGCCCAGGTAAAGGCCCACAAGATTTTTGTGTGACATAATGGGCCGGCCCAGGTAAAGGCCCACAAGATTTTTGTGTGACATAATGGGCCGGCCCAGCTAAAGGCCCACGTGATTTCTCTGACATTAATGGGTCGGCCCAGCTGTAGGCCCACAATATTTTGAGGACCCTAGTAGGCCGGCCCATTATCTGGCTGCCATGTTTTGGGCCAAATGCCGTCCCATATTTGATCCCGTCCATTAATGGCCTGCCACGCTCCGGGCCTAATAGTGGCCCATATGAGATTCGGCCCATTAAAAGCCTACCATGTTCTAGGCCAAATTACGGCCCAGATCAGGTCCGGCCCTTTAAGAGGCTTTGGGCTCAATTATGGCCCATATCAGATTCGGCCCGTCAACTGGACACTATGCTTTTGGGCCCACTTGCTAAAGGCCCACTTAGTAATTCGGCCTCATATTAGTTTTGGCCTGTTAAGGGCCCTCTTAACATTTCGGCCCTATATTAATTTCGGCCTGTTAAAAGCCCGTCATATAGTTGGGCCTAACTACGGCCCGGTTTGCATCCGGCCTGCTCGCAGCCGATATCTGATTGGGCCAAACAAGGACCGAGACAATTTTGGCCTGTTAAAAGCCCGTGATTTGATTTGCACAATCATGGGTCGGGGTTCATTTCGGGCTGCTGCCGGCCCGTGAGCTATTCGGCACATTTCAGGCCCAACCTACATCATGATTGCATGACGGCCCGATTATGTACCGTAATTTTACGGTTTGGCCGGTTTACTGCGAAGATAGGATATATATATACAGTAAAATAACTACAACATCGTGAATAAGAAAAAACCTAGACTATACAATAAAGAAATTATGACATATTACATCCACTGGGCATCAAAGTTTGCCACTATGATAATAAAGCACAAGCAGACAGCAAATTACATACACTGGGCATCAAAGATCACCACTAGTGCAAATAAACACGTTGACAAAATAATATATACAAAACCGACAGCACTTCAATGGAGTTCAAGAAAGGTTAGCCCTGCTGGGGAACTGTAGCGCAAGCAGCTGAGCAAGATGATGAGACTGTGCTTGGTCAACACTTATATCTTCCTCACTCTGAAAGATAAACAAGTAGATAGATGATAGGTTTTGCACATAAAAGTATCAGTGCTGACAATTCATCACATTTCTTACTGACGAATAAAGTGACACAGTTTAAAATTGCATTAACACAATATGGTATTGTTCAGGTCAAGACATGGCAGGAAATGACATTGTGAAGGAGTTGGCAGCTTCACGACACCACTGGATTACAGATCAAGAACTCATAAGTATCAATGGTTAGTGTGTTGTCAATTTATACCATTTCAGATTGGCAAATAAAGAGACGGTTAATAGTAGAATGATATGACATTGTTCATAGTTAAGACATTGCAGAATATGGCATTGTGTTGTAGTGGGTAGGTTCACCACACAACTGGATTACGGATGAAGAACTGAAGCATACATGCAGTGCAAAAGAAGATCACTTGCTCTGTATAGTTTAATTTACATGGTATGAAGAAGGAACTTGGTTGTACAACTGAAAACTTAAATTGAGAAAGGACAAACTTTTGTTTATGAACTACATAATAAACTTTAAACAAGCAATTTGATGCAAACACCAAAAATAAATAGCTGTTGCAATCATGCCTAACCAAATATATACAACAAAGTTTGAAGGCTTGAGATGGACAAACTTACATTATTGGTGAAGACAGGCTCTATAAAGGCCTTGTCCATGCTGATGGGGGGGGCAATTCAAGAAGTTTACGACAGAATCTTCTTCAAAAGCATTGCCTTTATTCTACATTTTGTTAAGAGTAAATATAGATGTGATAATATATGAAAAAATGGAGAATATTTAAGATAAGATGAAGATTCATGCTACATAACCAAGTAGCTATAAATGTAAGTGCAGCGATACAGGCAAAAGGTAAAACCAAGAGCAATGCACAGCTAAACTTCTTCAGTACCAACCTTATGGTAAGAGTAAATATAGATCTGATGTGTAGAAAATGGAGGGCAAAGGAAAATAAGCTGCAGAGTGATGGTACACGAACAACTACCTATCATTATAAGTACACTAATAAAGGACAACTTGTACTTACAAGAACAACTACCTATCATTATAAGTACACTGATAAAGGACAGCTTGTACTTACAAGAACAATGCAGAGCTAAAAAACATTGGCATTGGATATATTCTACACTAATGTAACCATTCATACAGATCAGATAATTTGGAGTGAACAATTGATAAGCAAGCTATCATGCATACTGCTGTCACATAATGAACCTGGTATGAATGCAAGTACAGTGATACAGGACAATAGTGTAGCGAGCAGACCTCAAACGGTCCAATCTCTGTGCTCAGGTGTCATCCCTGGATCAGTAATGCTGACACCACACAGTACTTGAAGGATTTATAACAGAGTAGCAATCACACACCTATTACATCAAGTGTCTCAGAAGAGAACTTATTACAATAATGATGGCTTAAGGCCATCTAATAACGATAACAGCGGAAGGCTTGGAAGATAAGTGAGTCCATCAACTCCAACGGCATCACTGAGTATAGAACCACGACCTAAAGGCACCTTAATCGTTGTCTGAAAAGTCTGCAACATTAACGTTGAAACCCGAAACGGGTCAGCACATGGAATATGCTCGCAATGTAACACACAGAGAGTAATAAAAGAATATGGCTATTCTATATGCATGTATGGCTGGTGGAAAGCTCTATGGTTATAGTTTTGCGTAAAGCCAATTTTTCCCTACTGCAAAGGAGTAAATTTTATTTAACTATCATGGTAGTTGTTAAACATTGAGAATGGTTGACAGCATTCTCAATCCCAATTAAGCATCATCATTAAAAACCCAACAAAATTTAATTAGAGTAACATGATGAGATTCACATGACAATCCAGGTACTAGATACTCAAGATGTCCATAACCGGGGACACGGCTAACCATGATTAGTTTATACACTCTGCAGAGGTTTGCGCACTTTTCCCCACAAGACCCGATCTCCTCCGTTGGGATTCTCGCACTACATGATGTTTGAGAAACGGATGACTGAGACATAGTATTTCAGAAGCGCTAGCACCTCACGAACGGGTAGACCGTACCAACCTACATCCCCTACATCTGCTAGTCTACCACTGTAAGAGTTCGCACGACTTAGTCAACTATGCTAGAGCCCATAGTAGCTTGTGGCTGCATACGGAAGTTTCTAGCATGAATAATCTCATGATCCCTTTGAGCCTGGGTGGCGGTCCAAAAGAAAACAGGCAATCGCTGGAATACCCAGGTGCCTCAATCCACCCAGATGTGTATTTAGGTTGCCACCTTAGATAAACCATTAATTTAACAAATCTCACATCTATCATGGATTCACTCACCCAATCCACGTCTACTAGCATAGCATGGCATAAGAAGCAAACATAGAAGTAACTCCCAAAGGTTTGATAATAAACAGGTAATAGGTTCTACCTCAACTACTTCCCAAACCCACAATTTAATTAGATCCTAATCATGCAATGTGTGAGGATTGGTCTAATGCAATAAAATTGGGTAATTGGAAGTATGATCAAAGTGTTACTTGCCTTGCTGATGATCCGTCCTAGCGATTCGAAGTAGCAAGCGGCGCACTCCGGGTACTCTATCGCAAACAAACAAGCATACAATAAGAACTCAACTAATGCACAGGTAAAACTCAAATAAAAGACCTAACTAGAAGGTTCAACTTAAGAACTCTGGTTGGCAAAAAGAACCAAAATGAACGAAGCAACGAAGAACAAACGGCAAAAGAAACAAGCTTCGTTTACTATTCTGGATCTAGGGCAATTTTTACTGTGGGAAAAACTTGTTTGAGTTGGCTAAACGAAAAGAGGGTTTCGAGACGAAACTCCAGGCGCTTGAATCACTTGATTCCGATAAACGAGCGAACAGATAAACTAGAACGAACATCGGATCAGAGATCGCGATCAGAAAAACCACGGATTTAATCCGAGAAAAAGAAAAACAACGAACGGTTAACGAACGAACGCTCATTAACAGAAACTAACCGAAAAACGCGTTCGTTAAAACGAACGGACGAGCGGGCGCTCGCTAAATAAATAAACCGGAGAAAACCGATCTATTTTAAAAAACGTAAACTAGGGTTTTCTAAAAAACCGGATCGTTTTTTCTCAGAAAACCGGGCGGCGGGGCGGCTACCTCGGCTCGGTCCGGCGAGGCTCCGGTGGGTCGGCGGCTATGCGGGGCGGCGGCGGCGTGCGGCGGCTGGCGGCGGGGATGCGGGGCGGCGGCGGCGACTCGGGGCTCCAGGGGGGCCCCGGGGTGGCTATTTAAAGGAGGGGCGTGGCTGACTTGGGGAGGGGGTCGGCGGCGCAAGGCGGCTCCGGCTCGGACTCCTCCTCGAGTCCGGTGGGGAAGGCTGCGGCGGTGGCTGCTTGGGTCGGCCTGGCTCGGCTGGGCCCTTGGCCCAGTCGGGCACGGGTTTTTTTTAGAAAAAAAACAATTTCGCTGCGCCTAAAAAAATTCTAGAAAAATAAATAAAAATCCAAAATGCCAAAACAAATTTTCTCCATCTAAATAAAATATTTAGAACATGATGAACATTTTTTTGGCTCTAAGTGCAATTTTTGAAAACGTGCAACTTTTCCTAAATTCAAATAAAATAGCAAATAAAACCAGAATAAAACCTTATTTGATTTCTTTATTAAATCCTCAATATTTCTTTATTTTTGGGAAAGTCATTTTAATCCCTCTCTCATATTTTGATAATAGAAATAATTGAAGATAAAATAAATAAAATCAAATGATCCTATTTTCAAAATTTGAGAAAAACTCAAATATGAAAATAACGAAATCCCCAACTCTCTCCGAGGGTCCTTGAGTTGCGTAGAATTTCTAGGATCCACCAAAAGCAATAAAATATGATATGCAATGATGATCTATTGTATAACATTCCAAATTGAAAATTGGGGATGTTACAAACAGGTACTAACAAGAGCAAAGCAGCGGGCAGCATATTTGCGATATCCTATCATTTTTGTCAAACCGGAATTCTTCTTCGAGCAGATTTCCTGCAATAAAGATCCGTAAGGCACATGCAGAAAAGTAGAAGTTCAAATTGTCATGTGATTTCATAGAAAGTGCCTCATCCTGGGAACGAGACCAGTGCATAACAAGGTTTTTCCATTCAATGTCTTCTAAATTTAGCACATGAGACTTCACTGGAAATTCGTTTATAGACTTGCCATCAAAGTGTGATTTCCTCAGGTAACACCGATACTGCTGCAATGCTTCCTTGAAAAGCACAAGCAAGCTTTGCTCGTCATGACTATCCAGATTGACCCTTGCCTAGTTACAACAATGTAATGTAAATCATTGATGTGTTCAATCAGCAGAAAACAGGAAAATAATAACCATGAATAATAGCACTTACACGTAAGTTGGACAGGAAGATGTGAAAATGGTGTTTGTCTTCACAATAATCTTCCCATGATGGGAATATATGCACGTAGTCCCTAACAACATTGAAAGCATTGTCTTCTAAACTGAGAATAAATGGAATGGGGTTCCAATCTGCAGGAATTGGCCGTCTCTGCAGTTGGGATAGGTCTTCGGCTGGTGGACTTGTTGTACTTTTTGTTGGAGTGGGATTTTTCTGTGGTACAGTTGGTGCTATGGCAAATGAAATCGATATACCTTTTGCTGGAGTGCAGGTCCTATGTGGTGGGGCTAGTGGTGTGGCCAGTGAAGTATGGGTATAGTCTGCTGGAGTCAGTCCTACGTTTTGTGTCACTGGTTGTACAGCCAATATAAGTGGGGTGCTGTCTGATTTCTCCGGCACCACCACGTTTTTCAAGGACTTTTCTAGTGCTCCTTCAGGTTCGGCAATCACCCTCTTCCTTTTTGATGTCTGATGCACAAGAACAGCATTTGAGTGGAAAAACATGGTATGATGACAGGTGGAATATGTATTGATAATGGATGGGCATGGCATCTCGACATATATGATGAGTAAACTAAGCAGATGGCGGTGCAACAAAGTATAAGAAATGCAAGACAACATATGCAAGATACCCGCAATCAATAAAACATTGCCAAATTAGAACAGGCACCTTGATGGGTGAACAGGACAGGCCATCTGCCTTTGACTCCTCGAGGTTAGAATAGTCATTAGGATCATATTTTGAACAAGAATCAACAGGTGGGGAGCGTATGAGTTTCATTGCATCAGAATGTCACTCAATGCCTTGGTGCCAATTTTGTAAGTCATTGCAGTGTTTAGCTTCAAGAGTGCTAGTGTGACACAAAGCGGCTACACAGATCATAGTGTAGATATAACGGGAAAACCTTAAGCATCAGAGTAAAATCAGCAAAGTGGAACTTGTTGGAATATATGTGCTAGTATTCCTGGTACGGCTAGAAAGGCTTCGGATACCGGCTCTCTTCAAGTGAAGGTGCGGTACTGTTAATATCAGTGTAACTCTCAAAGGCGACACAGCTCCCCGCATTTCCTTGCTATTCTTATAGGATTCAAGTGGGCAGACCACTACAAATCCTATTCCTATGTTTACAAGATCTACGAATCAAAGAGGCTCAAAGTGTCCATCACAACTGACTGTATAGACCTCTACACTGCAAATGTCCCTGCTCATCTTCAGTACAAGGAACATACTGTACTACTATCATACTCCCTCCGTTCCAAAATATAAGTCTTGCTAGAGATTTCCACTATGGATAACATACAGATGTATCCAGATACATTTTAGAGTGTAGATTCACTCATTTTGCTCCATATGTAGTCCATGTTGGAATCTATACAAAGACTTGTATTTAGGAATGGAGAGAGTACATATTAAAGAAGAACGGAAGAGGAACATGGTAAAGAAGAGCAAGCAGATTTTGGATAATAAAATGTTGGTTGCGCAGTGCCCACACATGATGAACCAGAGCGCATTAAGAATGCAACTCCCAGCTGTCTCTCGACCATTTCAGGCGGTTGGATGAAGATCCTACGTCTCCTAACCCTTCTTCTTCCTCGTCTCTGATTCTTCCCATACAGAACACCGCACGGGCCACCGGCCGGACCACCGGCCCCCACCACCTGTGTTCCTCCGCCACCCCCACCCCCGCCCCAACCCCCACCCGCGTCGAGTTTTTTTCGTTCCCCCTTCGATCGCACCGGCGAACTCCGGTGAGCTCTAAAAAATCGATTGACCCAATTTTGAAATTCAGTCTACTGTGATTTAACTAGTGTGGAATATAAAAGGGGAAAACCATAAGCATTGGGAGTATAGTGTTGAGCATGCCATGGCGGATCTGAAGGTGCAAACCGGACAAAGGCAACTTCGCAACCAAGACAAGAAATCAGAGTAAAGCTGTGGTGATCTATTTTCTTGCTGCGATAAATAAGTTGAGCAGATACGAAAGAGTACCGCCTCTGGTGCGGCGCCGTGTACGCATCTACTGAGAATTTGACGGTGCTGCAGTAGCGATGGATGTCGGAGGCGTGGATGCAGATCTAGGAGGGCAGACGGTGGCGGTGGGGCGTGGTGGACGAGACGGTCGTAAGAGCGGCGCCGGCAAGGTGGACGACAGCGGGGATGAAGCGAGAGGACGGGATGCAAGGATCCTAGTCCGAAGCCGTGGATGAGAGAGGTCGATCTCTTGTAATGGACGGCGGCATCGGGGTATCAGCTCCGACATGGTGGAGGACGACGGCGGTGGATGGGGTGGCGGACGGTGGCGAACGGAGGAGGGTGGGGTGGAGAGGGTGTTTTGGCGCCCATGGAGTACGAATGGGGAAAAGGGAGGTAGAGAGGATGGGGGGAACCTTGTATTCAGGGCGCACTTGTCTCAAATGCGAGGAAATTTACAAACTTAGCTCCCATTTCAAATTTCTACTACATCACAGCAACATTAGTCGGTTGGGGATAGGACGGTAATCTCGCATACACCAAATATTTGCTTACTAGAGTTTGTTTTTGGCGCCCACCGTGTATGAATATGAATCGGGGAGGGAGTCGATTTCGGCCGAGGACACACTGTGTTTTGGCGCCCACCGTGTATGAATCCGGGTGAGAGGCGTTTACGTCACGTTTGGGTGAAATTACAAACCTACCCCTATCGAAACCTATAGAAATCCAGCAGATAGGCTTTGCATGGCAGGGGTAGGCAGTAGTGATTTCCATCTCGCAGATTTTGGTTTCGGGCGGTTACTGCGACTTTCCCCGCTTCGTTCGAATTTTGCAGAGTGCACGTTTACCGTGCCAACTCAATTCGAATCCCGTTTGTATTCTATTTTTTTCGGGCGGGATCCATTTTCATTTGGAATTACATTCTATATACATCATTTTTTATATATACTTTCAAAAGCACAACACCATTTATACATAAATATGGTTTACAAATGGCATGATCTCAGATTCATAAGGTTGTATCCATCAATTTGGATTTTCAAATATTTGAAACCACTTTATGTTGAAATCCAATGTATGCATTCCTCGCTAACTGTCTCCAATTAATGTGTGTTTCATGCGGGTTTTTTTACTTCTCAAACATGTATAATGTGTTTCACACACGCAACATATAGTGTAATCCCGTTTAGACATTAATTGCATATAAACCATGCATTGTTTGTAATTGAAGAATCTATGGATCACCAATATTGATAAAACTATATAACATTACACATGTGCCCAAATTCAAATGAATTTGCATGTTTGATACACCAATTTGTGTTATGATATTATCGATGTCGTGATCTCTAGTTTAAATATTTGAATCCCCTTTAATCCAGATATTCATCTCATATAGCTATCACTCATGCTTATATAGGACTATCTCTCTGGACTATACGCGTCCATCGTATCTCAGGTATCTCTCGTGCTACCTGTATGTCGACAATGATCTTTTATCTTCGTAAGACACAGACAGTACTCTCTCCCTCGACCTTCATCGCTCTATCTCTCTCTAAGTATATCTCGCTCCCTGCTATGTGTCTCTAACTATGATTCTCCATGTGGAATCTCTTTCTCTCACACAAACACAAAACTTTGTCTCCCGGGGTCTCATTTCTCTCTACTATTCCCATGTGTGCCACTCGCACACCCCTCATACAGAGATGTCTTTCGCTCCTTAGATATGAGAACCTATGACTCTTCCTCTTCAATATCTCTTTCTAACACACAAACACAAACTCTATCTCCCAGGGTCTCATATTTCTCCATTGTTCTCTTGTATGTCGCTCACACACACCCTCTCTCCCTAGAGATATCTTGCGTTCCCTCGTATGTCTCTCTAGCTATCACTCTCATTGTGAAATATCTTTCTCTCTCGCAGACACAAAACTCCGTCTCTCTGGATCTCATTTCTCTCTGATATCTGTTTGTATGTGACTCACATGCACCCTCTCTCTATCTCTCTCACACCCACACACATAACCCAGCCTTCTGATCCACTCGACTCATATCTCTAACGCACACTAGCTAGCATCTTTATCTTTCTATTTATCTGTTTCTCCATCAACCTTCTTTCTCGCCCTCACTCTTGATTCCTATCACGCACACTACATATGTTTTTCTCTACATGCAGTCAAGTGCCCTCTCACACACATATATAACTTCACCCTTCGAACCACCTGACGGTCATCTCCAACACCGAAACTAGCGGATGTCCCTCCAGCTAGCATCTCCATCTCTGTATCTATCTGTAGTTTCTCCGTCAACATTTCTTTCTCGCACGGAGTCTTGCTTCCTATCACCCACACTATATATGTCTCTCCATACATATGCATTTATAGGTTGGTCTCTTTTACACAATCGTTGCACCTCACTCCCTCTGCTCGCCATAGATGCATGCTCCAGCCCACGCCACTATCTCTTAAAGACAAAAACACATGCTCAATTGTCGGGCCTTCTTTCCTGCATTCTCACATGCATGCATATTGTCATACCGATCCGTCTCTCCCATGTCGTTGATCTTATGACTTATGTCTTCTTTCTTTTATCTCGATCATGCGCGCGCACACACACACACATCCCACGTATACATGTATACCTCTCACACATGCACGTTCAAGGTCTCTATGTCTCCATACGTAGTTAATTACCCTCAATCCTAACGCCACATCAAATCGTTCTCCTCTTTTGTGCACATAACTTCCGCCTGGATGGGTAAAACACACACTCACACTTAACAATCTCCTTCTAGCTACCCCCCCCCCCGCCTCCCACTCTTCCCCTATATCCCCGAAACCAATAAGACCATCCCTTTGTTTAATTCCCGCCTACATGCACTATCGATATATAGTAGTCTTCCTCGGTGTCTCTTGAACAAACACGTTCTCTCGATGTCGACTCCTCTCACGCGCACACACCTTCTCTTCCCTCTCTATGGGCATTTTCTCTCTCGCACCCCATCGTTGGTGGCCTCTGCCATACACATCACCTCTCTATGATGAATCCATGCACACTTAAATTACATCCGCCACAGAGGACCCCACGACACACACACACACGCACACACACACATACACACACACACGCACGCACCCCCACACACACACACTAAGACTCCATCTCTCTCTCTCTCACACACACAAACACAAACACACACACACACACACAGCACGCATGCGCGCACCCCCCCACACACACTAAGACTCCATCTCTCTCTCACACACACACACTAAGACTCCATCTCTCTCTCTCCTCTCTCTCTCTCACACACACACTAAGACTCCATCTCACACACACATGCTCTAGGCGGAGCATTTGTTCCTACCACCCTTCATCCAACCTTACCTGTATGATAAACAATCACCTTTATTTACTTGCATAACATGGACAAATTCCACTTTACTTTAGTAGTCAGCAAACTTATCATTTTTACCCTTATAAAAAAACGAGTTGGCGGTGATGGTGTGCCTACCATCTTGTAATACATACCGTATGATCTATATCTGAGGATAGAAAGAAAACTATGATAATTTTACAAAATATACCCGCACCTCTCTCCACATCATTATCTCCCGCAACCTCATTGCTCAGCAATTAAAAAAGGAATAAGTCTCTGGAACAATCTAGCATGCATGGTGGCCGCTGCCGCCTGCCGGCGTCGTCCATCCCCATGCCTCTGCCCATTCCGACCACCAGTCACCACCATGCTCCACTCCTCCTCGCCTTATCTCTCATCTTTCATTTTTTCAATGACATTCTCGAGATACCAGTTTTTCGATAAAATTCTCGAGATATCATTAGTTTTTACACATGGGATTACTCCTGCATGGGTCAATGACAACAGGTGTTTTGTAAAAAAAATCATATTGATGTTCCCTGCAATGCACGAGAATCTTGCTTGTAATTATATAACACAAATCACGAGAAGAAAGTGACATTTTTTTGACACAACCATGTTAACATGGCCACGTAAATCAAGTGATAAAGTAAATACCATTATACTTATATCCCGATGCATAAGGTTGAGTACATGTCCGAAGAGTAGAGTCGCACACATGCACTCTGTCTCTCAAAATCTCTCTCACACACACCAGTTACGTGACTCCCACTTAAGCAGACACGTATGTTACAATTTGTGCACCCGCGGGTACACGTGATGCTGCGCATTTATTTATGCCGGAAGGCGAACCCAAACAGTAGCTGCATTCATTCCCCTCCCACCGCCTCTTCTCTGGTCACCGTCGCCCGGTAGCCATGGGCCGGCCGAAGGTAACAACATACGCCATACTCCCGCTGGAGCAGCGCTTTAATATGGAAATTTTAGTGGTCATGCATGCATCTTTTTGTGCTAGCACTCCTATATAAGGGTTGACCGGTCGCTTCCCGCGGACGCGCGCGGGCGGTGGAAGAGGAAGGAGAAGGGAAGCGGGCTGTGGAGTAACATTTTTTACCACAATTTCTTAGGAAACTGGGTGCAATAATTGAGTAGTTTTGCAAACTACCAGTACTACACCTGAAACGGTTCAAAACCTATACTCCCTTGCCAGCGCACGCTTCCCGCGTGAAACGGTCAGCGTCGCCCTGGAGCGTCAGTGCCACATTATTGCCCGGCCAGAGCAGAGGCGACCTCTCACTGGTGTTGGCTTCGAGGTGGTGCAACGGCCGAGAAAGCACCGCTTCCCGGTGCACGCGACTGCTCCGCGTCGAGACTGGCCATAGGCCCTGTTTGGATCCATGGGTTAGAGTTAGTTTGAGCTAGTTGGGGCTCAAATAGCCCTAAAGTATCCAAGCATGAGGGTTTAAATTGGAGCAAGTTGCACCGAACCCACCAAAAAAACTATCCCACCCAAGAGGTGCTAACTGGAGATAGTTCTCATTGGGACCACTGAAAAATCACTTTTCTCTCTCCATGAAGTGCATTTATTGTCAATCTAACCCTGTCACCCAAACACCTCTTTGGGTACAGTTAGTTCAGGGTTAGTCATGAGTTAGTCTAACCTCTAGCTAAGTTAGAGTATCAAACAGGAGCAGTATAGGACATGCAAGTTGCTCAAAGCATACAGGCAAATTCGTACGTGAAAGGATTTTTTTATTTTTGAAAACGGAACGTGAAAGGAATTTTTTTGAATGCTCTTGGCATGTCGCTAACATGTGATAGTTAACCGACCTCAATAGACGGCAGAAATGCTAGCCCGCCGCACTTTGATAGAGACGAGGAGGGAGAAGCGATACAGGCTGCTGGATTACTAGAGATAGGTGTCGCACGGAAGCCAAGAAATATGGTGATAGCGTGGGTTAGCCATGTACTAGTATGATGTAACTACACTGTGCTGCCGTGTTTCGTACTCTTCCAGTCCACTGTGGAGATGATTGGTTAATTTTATATCGCTGAATAATATTAAATATTATGAGTGCAGACGCTCCACCACGAGGTTCCTTGCTCCTTCTCGGTCGTCCGGAATCTATGTTCTTCCACTTTTTTTACGTGAGCTTGTTCATCCTTTTGCCAACACACGAGACATCTAGCATCAAGGTGCACGTGTTATGCAAGGATCGTTCCATCTACATGAAGAACACGTGGGACTGGAACTACGAGACGGACATGTACCCAGGAGTGGACGTACGAACCTGAGTAATGTAGCGCAGTAAGTGAAGTAGAAAGGCACAAATGGTATGAACATGCGTGGCATATAGGGTGTGTTTGGTTGCGTTCTCGTCTCGGCATAGTTGTTCCCTCTTCATGCATGCTCAACTCAACACCCCTCTTCATGCATGCTCTCTTCATGCATGCTTCTAGTGTATTTGTGCTAAACTAGTGTGGACTCATGCACCCTCCATACACTCTACCAAACACTCAAAAGTAGGTCGAGAAGGGAACTCTTGGGCGGCATTTGTCTCTTACTACGTACTACCACTAAATATTGTACGTGCAATGCATGGTGATGTTATGGAGTACGTGACTAAGTAATCTACTACTACTATATTAGTTGGAGGCACATATTAACTTTTATATTTGTTTACGTGTATGCCCCGAGACCTTCCAACTAGACGTGTCTTTCTCTCTAGGTCGCACTTTGTATCGTTCATACCACTAAGTACTACTATGTGTGGTCTCCGACCCAGAAGTGGAAGAAGTGGAGACGCTCTACCACACTGTTTTTTTACGCTGGGTCTACCACGCTGTTCATGTCCCACTCCTTTCGCTGACGTGTGGGACATCCAGCACGTGCCGTGTTTGGCACCCTTCGTTGTAAGAGTTGAAACGCTAGCATTCATGAGAAATAAAAAATAATTATAAATCGGCAGTGATACTATTTTTTTGCGAACCACTCAGCAGTGATACTATAGCACGCGGTTTCCTTGCTCCTCGATATCGGAAAGAATACTTCCGTTCGCCAACATGTGGGACGTCGACCATCCTGGTCCACTTGCCATGCACGCAGAACTCCAAGGGAGAGTCACCCAGGTCGTCGCGCCGCAGTAAAAATGACTAATGAGCCGTCAAATCACAGGCCCACTTCCCACTTTGAAGTTTCTCGGATGAAGGAACCATCATGACTTCATTGAATTCCGCTTCTTGAAGAAAACTATTCTACTAGCAGTACTGCTAGCTACAGTAGTTAATCCAACAGAGGCCTCCTTTCGTTCATAGGATAGGAATATGAAAATCATAGGAAGTGAGATGACATGCATCTCAATTCCTATAGAGAAAGAGATGGTATTTGATGCTTAGGATAGGAATTTTTCCATTTAGTCTAGGCTAATGTACTGGTAATTTGCTCTAAAAACTACAGTAGTAACTAGTAGTATTGGTACATGCTCGCACTCAGACACAGACACACACACTAACTACTAGTACTACTACTTCTCACATGCTGGCCAGACGCCGTCGTTCTCCTTCCCGGCTTTGTCGGCGACACCCGACCGTGCTTGGATCTCCGCCGACCTCTCCGCAGCAGCGTGTGCGTCCTTTTCTTTCTTGCGGCGGTGGGCCTCTATTTTCTTGAGTGCTTTCTGACTTTTCCGCTCCCTCTGTGCGGCTTTGGCCGCCTCTTGCTCTACCGCCCATTCGGCCTTGGCATCTTCAAATTCCTCCCACATAGTTGTGAGGTCGCGAGCGACGATGAACTCGGCACGGCGGGATGCCATCGCTTCCCTACCATTTTGTGTGCGGTCGTGGGCGGCGAGGAACTCAGCGCGGTGGGATGCCATCGCTGCCTTACCGGTTAGTGTGCGGCGCGGTGGCATGAACGACGCTTGGGGAGAGCTCTGGGGTGGAGTGGTTGGACAATCGTATAGTGCATTGGTTTGTCAAGAGCTCAAGGATAGAAGACGAAGCAAATTTGGATTCCCCTTCAATCCTGGTCATTTATTATCGAGTAAAATGCATTTGCGGTCATCGAACTTGTCTTGATAGCTCACTTTGATCATTGTATACGAGATATGGTGATTATACGGTCACTGGCTCAACGTATAGCTCCGTATTTGTCTGGTTGACCAGTCAAACAGTCCGCATGCGCCTCATCAGCTCGTGTTCTTTATCTATCTACGCGGGCCTACCTGTCAATGGAGAAAGAAATACTGTAAAAACCAAAATTATGCGTATGTGGGGAATCAAACCACGGACTCGTCGCTACAACACACCCTCGTCAGCCAAATGAAAATGAAATACTTCGCGTCAGACACTCACGCTCACGCTGTCAAAGCATGCTAATGCATGCACGTCGCCCTCTAAATCAAAGTCCTGCTCATGGCGCAACGCAAACGGCGAGCCCATCACCTGCGCGCCCCGACGGTGCCTGACATTACTGTTTAGATGTTTGATGGAGGCCTACGCGAACGCCGAGCATGTATTCACCTGGCTCAACACCAACGGTCATACTCGGACCGCCTTGCTCATGTATATCGTCCATCTCAACGACAATCTATAAAACAACCTAAGCTAGAGAGGGTACTATGGTAGTATGGTACGGAGTATGTATTATCGTGAGCGACCGATCTTAGTACCACTCCACACCGAAACCCCTTGCATCGCTAGCGCGCGCTTCCCGCCTGAAACGGTCACCGTCTCTCCAGAATGTCAATGCCGCATTCACCGGACTTAACTGAGGTGCAATTGGTGTGTCACTGACATGCGGGCCAGATGCCTATTGGGCCCACATGTCATTAACCCAAACGCATCTGCAGTTAAGTCACTGAAGCAGCATCCGCATTCACGCCCGACGAACCTACTCCGGCGCCAGTTGTCCATCCGTCTGCCGTGGCTCATTGCCATTCGCCCGCTATATTAACTTGAGCCCCAGCTCCCAGCCTTAGCCAAAGACCCACACTTATTCTCCTTCGGCCCCTTCCTTCTGTCGGCACCACTTCAACCATGGCCTCCTGGCGCTCCGAAGCTCTCTTGGACGTACTGTCACAGGAGCAGACGAGGGACATCACCGACTCCACTGCGGGCGCGCTCCAAAGCTCTCTTCGACATACAGTCACAGGAGCAAACGAAGGAGATCACCGCCACCCCCCGGCCACCCTCCGCCGCCACGACCACGAAGCCAGCGCGCGCACGCGGGCGCAGCCGGTAGCGAGGAAGAGTAGTACATGGTAGGTCGCCACCGCTCTGGTCCCGAGAAGACCACCGCTACTCCACTCAGTCGACGCCAAGCTTGGTAGGGTAAACATCGGCGGCTGATTAGCCGCTTGACGGCGACGTGGAGGCGGAAATCTTCATAACCTTGTTCTCCGGAGGAGGAGGTTATCGAGGCGGATGAGGAGGAGGCAAAGGCAATGGCCGGCTTTCTCGGGTTCATGGCCGGACATGGTGGTCGGGCGCCGGCGATCGTTTAGATTATGTTTACAGTAGGTTTTAGTACGGTTTATGCGAAATATGCAATGAATTTCGTCCAATTTGTAGGAAAAGTTTTCAAAATGTAATGAATTTCATCCGTTTAATTTGAAATTTGCTTTGTTTGCACGAATTTCATCTGGTTAGTTCATATAGTTGTCGAAAGGTATGCGGGCAGCATCGGATGGCATCCATCAGTGTGCTCGGACAGATGCCGGTGTAAATTTGTGGGCCAGCGCTGGAGATGCCCTAACTATCATGCTATAATCGCTAACAATCCTCCATTATTTGGCAGGGAACAGTTATCCCTCGATCAAAATCAGATCCGTAGTGTTTCGCACTCCTCCTGCGTAAGAGTGTAAACTCTTGCTTACATAAAAATGGAGCAAGTGGACGGCACTGTAGCACGTCATATCACTCGAACTAGCCTGCCTAACGAGCGGGAAAGCACCACCCTCGTCATTTTGTTCTGGATTTCTATCGATCAATCACGCGAAAATGTTACGCTTCACAAGTTCTAAAGGAAAAGGCGGCACACTTACAACTCGTACGCATCGCAAGTCCGGCTCGCACGCCGCTCACCACAGGGGACACGCGTTGTCTTGCAATTTCACTGACATGTGGGGCCGTAATTGAATAAACCGTCGATAGCCGAAATCTAATCGCTCGGAGGGCGTCGGCTGAGAAGAGAGAAACGGGGGAGGGAGAAGAGCTCGCCCGCCCGCCGTGCACGGACTCCAAGAAATATATGGTGATAATGTGAGGTGGGCCATGATGGAGTCCGGACCGCTTTCGGAGCCTGCTCTCACCGCCCTGGCCCCTCAAGACGCCAGCTGCCCACCGCATGCATGCATAGCAAGTAGTACTCCTTATGTGGAGGAGAGAGAGGCATTGACAAAGTCAAGGAGTGGGCTCTGCAAGAGCCCGTCTCTACACATGCTCCTAGGTATAAAAATAATAATTCTAAAAAAGGCATAAAAAACAATTGTGTCTTAAAAAAAGAAAGGTAAAAAACATTTGAGAGGAAATAGATAGAGAGAAAGTGAGAAAAAGTTGTAACCTGGGCATTACATGAGGAAGGAGGGAGTGGTGCACATGCCAAGTTCACTGGACTACCGTGTTTCACACTCCTCCGTCGTAACAGTGGAGAAAATAGCTTTCATAAAAAATAAACAATGAATACTCGTTGCTTGTCCTCTATATCGGAAAGAATACTTTCATTTCCCGACATGTGGGACGTCGACCATCCTGGTCCACCTGCCATGCACAAAATTATCCTGGTCTACCCCGGTCGTATCGCAGGCCCAACCTTTCCCACTGTAAGTTGTTCGGACGAAGGAACCATCATGACTTCATTGAATTCCGCTTCTTCAAGAAAACTTACTGTACTCGCAATACTGCTACCACACGCGAAGACTGGACGGCACTGTACCACATCATATCACTGAAACCCACTAGGCCAAACTAGCCCGCCTAGGTCATCTATTTTGGAACAGAGGGAGTACGTCTCTGCAATGCTATGATTTTGTGTTGCACGTTCTCTGTACTTTTGCTACAATTTTCCTACCCTATGAACCAAATGAGGCCTGAATGTATGTCGACTATTGTCTGATCGATCGCTAAGCCTACAATTTTAGGAGCTAGGGCTATTGGTCGATCGACGAGGGATAAGTATAAGCGTACCACGAGCTCATCAGCCCCAACGTTTCTCTTCGGTGACTGTTTTGCAAGTACTATAGCTCACACAGTAGCTAGCCTACTAACACCTAGAATCATCAAACAAGCCCTGCTAATATGATAAACAGTTCAAACTTACATCTAAGCATGCCATATATTACATCAAAAGCTGGTGAGGATACATCTGTTTCCATAACTCGGAGAGGGTTCGCATGATTCATCGCATGATTCACTATCAAACAAAAGTAGAAAGATCCGCCCATACAAGATAGTGCACTAGCCCTAAGATGGTTTGATAACACGCACCGTTTTGGTAATTAAACACAGGGCAATGCAAACTACCCTAAAGGATTAGCGCGACCAACTATTTCTTGTCATCGATCTCTCGAGCAATGACCACAGCACGGACAGCGGCATGGGAATCGATTTCTCAGGCGATGTCCACAGGACTGACCGCGACATCGGAATCGATCTCTGGGGCAATGTCCACAGGATGGACAGCGGCATCGGAATCTATCTCCAGGGCGATGCCAACAAGACGGGCCATGACATCGGAATCATCAAGGACGTCCACCAACACCTGCACAACCCTAACATATTAGCAAGCACATTGCAAATAATCAAAAACCACAACTATGGTAATAACCATTATTTTTAACCTTGTGCAGCTCACCGGGGGATCTCATCCCTCCGGGAGCCATCTCCTCGTCCTCGATGGGGGCCATCACCTTGCCAGGGGAATACTGCTTCTCAACGGCGACTATCTCGTCAAACTCGGTCTTGAGCCTCACATAGGTGGCAATCAGAGTTCCTGGGGTAGGCACGGTGGGGCCCTTGCTGTTCTTCCAACTTCCTTTGAGGAGTTCGTCCGCCAACGTCCTCAACTCTTTGCCCAGTGCTTGTTTCTTGGAGTTCTTCGTCTCCATGGGTTGGCCCGCCAACATGGTCAACTCGTTGGTTGGTGCTCGCTTCCTGGAGATCGCTGTCTCTAGTGGGTTGTCCACCGGCAACTCTTTGCCTAGTGCTCCAGGATCCATCAATGAACTGACAAACAAAAAGCAATCAAAAGGAAACCACAATCGGAACGAAAACGGGAAAATAATAGGGTGTGAGAATCGGTGGGTGCTTCACAAAAATAAGATTCTTGGAATGAAAATATAGCAGCATAACTGATTCGCCCACCTTTCCTTCGTCGGTACAGAAGAAAAATGGCAGAAGTGAGTAGCCTGGAGTGAGGTTTTCTTCAAGAAAGGGAAGAAAGGGCTTGAACGAGCGTTCCAGTGAAATGATGGTTGCTTCGTCCAGTCCAACTTGGAGGCCACCTTACCACTACTGGTAAAGGTGTGGGTTTTGTGATATGACGGGTCATGACGGCCACACCGGGGTGACAGGTGAGTCTCGACTGTAGCACCTTGCTGTGATTTGGTGGATGGCACGCGGGCCCGGATGCTTTGAAATGTCCCGCATGTAGAAAGAGCGGCTAGTCATATAGGAGTGCTCAATATTGTGCACCGCGACCAAGGCGGAGAGGAAAATGAGAGAACTACGTAATTAATGCATGAGTTTAATTAGGGTAGTTTTGTAAAGTACGAGATAAATTCCTCTAATCCAAAATGCCTTGGTTCATGAGATTTGAGATTTGAGCCCTATAAATCGGAAGGGAGGGAGTACTGCACACGGTGTAGTCTAGTCACTTGTTGAAATCTCTAGAAAGGCAAATACTCCTTTCCGGTTTACAGGGCTATACTACTCCCTCCGTCTAGGTGTGTAAGTCATCTTACGAAAACCAAATAGTCCCAAAACACTTAGGCGTGGTGCATTAACTTCTACCTTGTTTCTTGACATATCAACCAATAAGAGATGAGAGGTGTGCATGCTTTTAATGACTTGCAATGGCTAGTTCATTGCATGCAATGCTATTAATTAGCAAATAAACATTGGTGACCCCAGGAGGAAACGGTGCTAAGCGCGTGGACCTATGCAGAATGAGTATCAACCAATGGATAATGGAGTTTAATTGTTAAAAAAATAGCAATTTTGTCTCATGCAAGAGCCTGGCTAGTACTCCAAGGAACCGCACCACGCGAGCGTTCGCAACTGCCACGTTCGGGTTGCGCTTGGCTCTTCGCCTCTTCGAGAAGACGAACAATGATGTTACTCCTATTTCTACAGTATCGAATCCACTGTTGCATGTCCGTCCACCTTGTGCGGGAGGGATAGCGTGTAGCGAAAGCTTCTACTTACTGCTCCTGCCTTTGCATCTATGATAGGTGGGCGCAACAGGTGGTTGGCCCTCCTGTCATGCAGCCAAAGGCAGGTGCAGTTAAGGCACCGGAGGTCAGTCCGCGAGGGAGAGGGCATTGTAGTAATCAAATTTCTCGGTCTTGTACGAGTTGACGCGACACATCAAAGCACTGCACTTGATATAAGTCTTTTTACACATTTCAAATGGGCTACTTCGTATGTAGGAGTAGACATATTCTGCTTCGTATGTAGTCACTTGTTGCAATCTCTAAAAAGACTTATATTTTGGAAACGGAGGGAGCACAACGCATGCATGCATGCCGTGACTTTCCTTTTGATACTTGCACGTGTTGATTTGATGCACCTTGCCAAATTTTGATTATAAATTTAACTAACCAAATTTTCATGCATGTCACAAAAAATTACGGGGCTGTTTGGATTGTGAGTATGTTTGTCTTATGTTGCCACATTATTTTTCCCACACTTGCCACACTTGCCTAACCTGAGTTGCTCAAATTGTTAGACACACTTTTGCTTGCCTAAGGGAATCTTGCGACAATTTTTGTGTCTATGACATGTGGGGTTCACTTCTAATAAAAAATTTCTTGTCTTAGGTTTGGCTAATAAAAAATACTTATATTTAGGAATGGAGGGAGTATAAAATATAAATAATGATGCATGTTGGGGCAACCCACATTTCTGCTAATTTTAGCCATGGGCTTGTTCACAATTTTTACGAGGGGGTGGTTGTTCATTTAATGGAGGGACTTGTAGTACCAGACTTGAACGATGCCAAGTGCGACCTGGCACACCGTAACACCACTTGGAACAAGTGGGTAGCTATCTCAAAAAACAATCAACAACTAAAAAAACCGCGACCTGGCATGTAGTAGTACATAATTTTAAACGATTGTTTTGCTAGGGTTGCTCTATTCACACACTCTCATCCTCTCCAGATCTAAACAAGATAGGGGTAGTAACACTGTCTTTCTCCCTTCAAAAAACACTAGCTTTCTATCCTCACCGTTGGTTACAGATCCGGACGTATCCCCCTCCGCCGGTGAAGGGGAGGAGGTGCAGCGTTTAGGCCGTCGTCGACAGCAAGGGAGGAGACCCACTGCCGACCGTACCGTTATCTTTGGCCGAGCGCCAGCGCGGGAGGTCCTCCGATCCCTTCGTCATTGCCTGTGGGCGGATCCGGCCTCCCGCCGCCCACGTATCCACATCCCGATGACCTTCAGGTATATCTTTGTTCGAAACCGCCTTAGCTCTACTTCCCCAGCTTGCTACGTCGCTGCATGTGCATCATTTTCTACCTCTCAGCCCCTCTCGATCGGATGGTCCAACGTCACATTTTTCTTCTTCTATTGTTAGAGGTAAAGCTACTTCATGGAGTCGAATCTTGTACTCCCTCCGTCCGAAAATACTTGTCATTGAAATGGATGTATCTAGATGTATTTTAGTTCTAGACACATCCATTTTGATGACAAGTAATTCCGGATGGAGGGAGTACTTGGTTCAAACAAGAAATAAAGTGGGGGTGGGGGAATTTAGTATGTACATCGGACTTGGTACAAATAGGAAGGAAAGGGGGTGAAAGTAGTACAGACTAGTCATCCAACCGGTCTCTTGGTCGAAAAGGGAAATATAGGGGTAACGATGTACACAGTGGTATGACCAGGACTAGATTTGCTATCCACACATAGGAGTAGGTGTCTAGAGTGAACAAAAATGGGACCAACCCAGATATGTTTCTTGGATGTTTGTTTCTCGGGGCAACAAACTATGAATCACCACTTTATGCCCCTGTTTACGTACATGGTGCTGGACTGCTGGTGCACCCACTGTTCTTAATCTAATGTCCCTGGTAAAAATGAAGCCATGCCACTGTTATAAGCCATGACAAGTTTAGCCAAATGTTTTTGCCTATAATTATTTGAGACTCTGACTGTTTCCTCTGTGCCTTTTTGTGCAAACAGGGATATCCAATTCACCTGATTGTTGTTGTGACCTTTTGGTGCACTGCACAAAACTCTTCTTAAAATAAGTGACTTTTGCGCTGTTTAACTGGAATGTCAGAATGGAACAGTTGGTTCATTTTGGTGGAACTGCACAAAGGGAGATCTGTGTTCCAATCCTCATCATCCATATTTGCGCCATAACCTTCCTTTAGGTAAGAATGATATTTAATGCATGTGTTCATCTCTATTTTCCGACTGCCATGAGAAAATAATGATGCTTTTTACTAGTACACTTGTACTCCCTCACTGACAAAACCAATTCTAAATTAGAAGGCCAATCATGTACTTGGTTTCACCAACTGGTGAGGAGAAAGAGAAACAGAGCATGAAGAGGAAGAAGAAGAAGAAGAAGAAACAGTGCCAAGGCGATCTTGTTGAAGCAAGCGGCCTTAGTCGAGGCCATTCAAGGGCTCCGGTAACGACTACCTTACATGTGAGACGATCCTCCAGGGAGCCCTTCCACTTCTGTTGTCTCACTTAATTAATTAGGAGTACCTAAGTACCACTAATTTATTACTGCCTAATTTTCCTGTTGGAGTTAAACAAATCTTTAGTAGGACCCTATTCTGAATCATGTACGTGTGTATGTTTGTCTATGGAGGTGAATCATGTGGTGGAGCAGGGAGGGAATATTATTAGTGTCATGACATAATAGTGCTATTGTTTTGCATGTCAATTTATTGCCATTGGTTCAATGAGGCAATGTTTTGCGTATTGTCCATCATGAATTTGATGCTACTGTTTGAGTAATATGCAAATGTCTTCCTATCCTTTCTCACAAAGCTAATGAAGGTTTCACCTTGTTCCTACTTGTGCAAACATGGATCATGTTGTGCCAATCATACCTTTTAGCGGAACTACACAAGACAATACAATGAACTGTATCCCAGTCAGTTCTTTAACTCTGCTGGAAGTTCTTGATAATCTTTCGATATAATCTCAGCACTGGTAAACAAGAGTGATTTCAACCATACATTTAAAGTGCACAAAAATATATACTATTGTGTGATTCCAGTGAGTGCTTTATCATCTCTTATGGGACTACATGAATTAGCTTTTTTCTCAGGTTGGTACGGGCCTAAGGCCTTCATCCATATTAGTTTGTTGTCATCTCTATTTGTATCATGCTACTGTCATGAGAAACTCCTTTATCTTTGCATGTTAAAGTTTTGCAACCTATGATAAATGGCAATGCTTTGAGTGTTGAGTTGAGCTAATTCGCACTGATTAAATAAACTAATACCTCTCTTTAAGCAAGACTACTATGTTGCTAGCTTTACCCATTAAGATAATGAGGGTGCTTCTATTTGTTAGTGTATGTTTCATCAATTAGTCCCACTATTACAGTAATCACACTCTCTCAATATATGTGCCAACAGGGATGCTCGATTTTGGTGGAACTGCACAAAAACTTTGGGTGCTTCATTGCCTCGACAGCTTCCGTCCTTTCCTGTCAGTCGCTAATCTCCGCTTGCTTTCTTTCTTTGCTGTCAGTCGCTTGGCTTATCTCAGCTTCCAGTCAAAGGAAATAGTAATTGATATGCTACCTCACACAGGTTGGTACTGGTCTTTATCCTGATTATTGTGCCTGTCATATGCATTGGTAATTTGGTATTGTGCTACTGTTTGCCGATTTCATAAAGGAGTAATTTGGAGCCTGAACTCGCAGGCAAATCATTACATCGGGTGATTTCAATAGAGCTGCACAAAATGATCAGATGGACAGGTACTTATGCTGCTGCTATGTACTCCAAAGTTCACTCAGACAAGCATCAATGTTGACAAGAAGTGCCTATATTCATTCGAATATCAACCGGAGTCAACCAATTGTCAAACTCCAAGTATTAGGAGAGTGAACGCCAAAAATATTGCTTGGTGCATAGCCTAGAAAAACGCAGTCCAGTCTTTGGTCCCAACTTGTGCCTTTTGGTTATCAGCACATATGGTAGTGAACTATATGACATGGAGTCTAAAGATTCCAGACAAGTTGGTTGACGCGTATATTCATCTGGCACTTAATCAGTCTGTACGCCAAGGATGCTCCATTTCAGTTGAACTGCACAAAAAATTTGGGTGGTTCATTTTCTCAACCGCCTCCTTTCTCGTCTGCAATGTAAAATTTTGGCGAGATAGAGGACCAAGATGAGCCAGTAAACTAGTTGGATGAAAGTAATGGCCAAGTTGCTCAAACCTCCCTTGGCACGAGGCCACTATTTGAGGATAAACCTACAAGCAAAGTTCAGATTGTCTGTGCTGCCTCTTATGTACTCGGAAGTTTACTCACACAAGAACTAATTTTAGCAAGAAGTACCTCCGATTGAACACCATTTACCAGTCTGTACCCTAGGTAATTAAAGTTCGTCCATGGATCATATTGGCTGTGATCTCAATCATTTGGATGCATAAACATACTGAACATGTGTATATCTGAATCTTTTTGTGAATTATGTATGAATATTGTCATGTGATCTATCAATCATTTGGATGCATAGATATGCTGAGCTTGTGTATATATGAATCTTTTGAGTTGTTGATAGTGAATGTTGGCTATGAATATGAACGTGTCCTGTGAACCTGAGTTTGATATGAATGTTTACCTTTTCTGTTGTATTTGTGTGTGAACCTGTTAGTATGCCTACTGTGGGGTATAAAACGCAGGTCTCTTATAAAAGTAGTGTTGTGTCCAATTTATGTTTTCCCTTCTAACCACATTATATATACTAGCAAAAGGGCTCGTGCGTTGCAACGGGAAAAAAATATGGCACACACTTACGTTCTATTCTTCTTTACCGGGTCTGTCATTACATGTGCTCCAGTGTAATAACATCATAAATTACCAAACTGCCTTAGGAGTTTTTGTCTCAGGCACCATAGTGAGAATGATTGACAATATGAGCATCACCAGCCTGAAGAAAGTTGTTGCTGTTATGACCGGCATGGCCAAGAGGATATATGATGCGCACTGACATCCAACAACAACATTTCTCATGGTTTCGGTTTTTTTTCTGAACCAGTGCTATATTTGATTATTTGGCACAAAAAGTTGTAATTCTTTCACTCCAACTACGGCCAACATGGCTCGTCATTCTTCCAAAAGATGTCCCTTATGATATTTTTTAGAAAAAAGGAGTGCATTATCTCCTTGCTGTCGTCTAACTGAAGAAAACTAAATGTGAAAATTTAAGTGTATATAGACTGACCCACTCGGAGTGCATACAAAAATATTTTTATCCAAGTCGTCAGTGCCAACACTGTACCTCCAATGTCCATCTGCATCTACACGGCTAGGTCTAATCTTAAGCAAGAATGAAACTACCCAAGCAAACTGAGATAACAACATGTAGCCAACCCCGGGCAGCAGGTGGTCAGGGATCATCAGCAGACAAACACGACGTCGGCTGACGACCGCCGAGCATGGCCAGGCCCATCTCGCTCTCATGGCTGCCGTGGTGGCTCCCGGGCCTCTCCGTGGCTCCTCCACTCCGAGTCCACAGCCCGACCTCGGCATTCCGCCTCCATCCTCCTCCGCCCTCTGTCCCGCGTGCTCCTCCACACCTCCCTCTCCAAGCCGACGGATCCGACCTTCCCCTCGCTGGATCCGGTCCACCACGAGCCTCAAGCAACCCTGTCGCCGCGCTCGTGTCCATGTCATGTGTCGTGTAGAGGTGGCCAGTGTGTGGAACAGGCTGCGTCGCAGGCATCTGCGCGCTGCGCCTCCGCTTCCTCACCCCGACGAGCGCCAGACTGAACAGCTTCGCGCCGGACTGCCGTTTTGTTGTACAATTTCCCTTCATTCTCATTATGTGTTTGTTGATTCAAGAGGATCGTTGTTGATATGCAATTTTCCTAGGTATATAAACTGGTAGACTTTCATGTAAGCAATCGAGGTGGGATTACTCCGAGTACATGTGTGAAAATCAGGTAAGGTACAGATACAGAAGCGTGCATGCAGGCCGAAACATGCGTGCAGGCCCAATAAGAGAATGTGGGCGTGGACCAATTGGATGGAAAAAAAATTTAGTACCGCCTCACAGCAATTGGACGGACTGTCGATCAAAACTGACGGAAAAAACTGAAAGCATAAATTCACGGAAAGAAGCGTATTGTGACGGTGAACCCAAAGAGTCAATCCGTGCTTTATTATTAGGGAAAGATTTATATTATTACTATTATCATATATTTTATAGAGACTTATATATACATTATAAAAACATCCCACGTGTTATTAACTTATAAAAGTAAATGTTTAACGGAAGTTGGCAAGGAAAATCCTGGTTGTTCTTGACTCACAAGCAAGGAAAATCCTGGTGATTGCGTACAAAAGCTTGTGAAGATTTTAAGGACCAATTTAATAATAATGTGCTCATTTTTATTTTGAGCAATAACTCGCTAATTTCTTAATTATATATATATATAATGTGCCTCTCCGGTTTATTCTTTGATATTAATTGCTCCTTCTAACATAACATTATATATATAACGAGCCCACCTAATACGTGTATTTCAAGGAAGTGCAAATGGGCTGGGATTTCTTAGAAAATATAAAAGGGCCTGATTGACGCGAAATTATTTGTTCACCCAGCCCAGCAAATGGACTGTACATTCTAGAAAACATGGGTTAAATATATGCCACATTTTTGCAGGCTGACATGTGGACCAATAGGTCAAAGCCTACGCAGGGCGTTGTCAACTTGGTCAACAAATGATTGTGTCATCCACAGCCATTGGATTTATATCCAACGGCCGGCATGCACCTTCAATCTCTCGTCTTCTTCCTCCAGCGTCGCCGGGACCTCCTGGTCGGGCCTCCGGCGGCTAGCGGCTCTTCTTAGCACGCATCGCTGCAAAGCGCTACCCCACCGCCGGCCAGGCTATCCCTCCACCCCTCGACACCTCCAGTTATTCTCCACATACTACAGCCCCACGCCGCAACAGAACCAGTTATAACCCTTCTCCTCCTCTCAATCTGCGACTCCACTACCGCGTTTTGCCATCTCCGAGTCGTTCCCGTCCGGGGCCTCGCTGCGTTCGGTGCGGCGTGGTCAACAAACAAGAGTCATCGGAAGAGGACTATAAATGGAGAGCCTGACGGCTGGGACCCACGAGGTCCATGGTCGCACGCAAGGAAAGTTCCTCCTTATTAAGCTGAAAAAAATGTTTCCTCCACCTGACAGCTGGGACCCACCGGCTGTATCTTCGCACGGAAGGAAGTGCCTCCTTGTTTTGCAAAAAAAATTATTCATCCTGTTGACAGCTGGGACCCGTCAGATTTGGTGACTGACTTGTGGGCCTACTAAGCGGACGTGTATGCACGGCTTTGTTAACTTAATCAACAAATGATTCTAGCAGCTCGACCGTTGGATGTTAATCCAACAGCCGTGCTCCTTCTTCAACCTCTGTTCTTGCTCCTGTCTCCCGTGGGCGGCACCGCGGCTGTGCTGCCGCGCACCTGAACCAGTGAAGTTTCCCACTCCTCTCCATCTGCGACTCCACTGCCCCGTCTTCCCCATCTCCGCGTCGTTCCAGTTTGGGTGCGCTCGGCACAGTGTGGCCAATGTGGTCAACAATCGAGAGTCATCGGAAGATGACTGTACGTGAGAGGCTGACAGTGGGGACGCACCACGCCCACGGACGCATGCATGGAACGGAACGCAGTGAGGTCAACGTGGTCAAGGAACGACTTCCATCAGAAGTATACTGTACGTGGAGAGTCTCAGCTGGGTCCACGGCCGCAGCAAGTAAGTGCCTCCTTATTACGCGGAAAATAATGATTCCTCCAACTGTCAGCAAGGACCCACTGGACGGGCCACCGTATTTTGCGAAAAAAATGTTTGCCCCCTGACTGCTGGGACCTACCTGACGGGCCACCGTATTTCACGAAAAACGTTCCCCCCGCTGTCAGCTCGGATCCACCGGAAGTGCCTCCTTATTACGCACAAAAAAATGAATACTCCCCCGGCTAGCTGGGACCCACCTTGGTGGGAGGCTGACTTGTGGGCCTACTAAGTTGACGGGGACGAAGGGCTTTGTCAACTTAGTCAATATGAACGATTCTAGCTCCAGTGATCGTATGATGTCCATCCAATGGTCGTAGTGCTTCTTCAACCTCTGGTCTTCTTGCTCGAGCCGCCCAAAGCAGCGCCGGTCGTGCCGCATGCTCCTGCCTCCCGTGGCCGGCTGTGCTGCCGCGGAGGCCTCACCGCCCCCTACTATTCCCACCGCTGGCCAGGCCCTGCGGTGACGGCAGCCTCACACCGCAGCCGAACCATCGAACCCTCGTACTCCTCTCCGCGCGGGCTTCCACTGTCGCGTCTTCCCCGGCTCCGCGTCGTCCCCTTCCTAGGCCTCGCCATCGTCCACCGCCGTGGTGCTCTCCGCGCGACGTGGTCAATGTGGTCAAGGAACGACTTCCATTGGAAGAGTACTGTACGTGGAGAGGCTGACAGCTGGGTCCACGGCCACAGCCCAGTTTTTTGTGATTTTCCAAGTAAGTCGCTTTGTCAGGCCTGTTGGGCTGCAAATCTTTCAAGATGAGGAGAGCTTTCATTCGGCTGGCCGAGAAAATGGCCCATCAGTAATGAGAAATGGGCTGTACATTTTTAAAACACATCAAACCGGCAATTAGTTTCAAATATCTTTTTTTCATTTCAACATTTTAAATTACATTAATTTTTATGCGTGGAGAATTTGTTGGATTTTATATTGATCTACATTTATTTTTGAAATCAGTTTGAATGCGAGTCGAAATTTCGGGATTAAAAACAGTTCCGACCGCACCGAAATATGCAAAATTTCATATAATTTTTTAACCGTGGCCACAATATGGGCTATAATGCTAACAAAAAGAATATGGGCTCCAAAAAACCCTTAAGAATTAGCAAATGGGCTATAAATCATTAGAAATAATGGCAGATGGGATGTATGCTATTTTCCACAGATTTGAGGCTTTCCTACAAAAAGGTTGACGCACAAGCAGTGACTGTTGGATGTCCATCGAACGACCGTCGTGCTTCTTCAATCTCTGCTCTTCCTGCTCCAGCCGCTCAAACAAGCGCCGGCGGGACTGCCTGCTCCCTCCTCCCCGCGGCCGGCTGTGCTGCCGCGCAGGCCTCACCGCCCCACCGTACTCCCATCACTGGCCTAGCCATCCCTCTACTCACCCACACCCGCTGTTATTCTCCGGAGACGGCAGACGAACCAGTAAACCCTCGTACAGTCGTACTCCCCTCCGCGTGGGAAACAACTGCCGAGTCTTCCCTTCCTCCGTGTCGTTCCCTTCATAGGCCTCGCCGTCATCCACTGCCTTGGTGCTCTCGGCGCGGCCTGGTCAATGTGGTCAACGACCGACACCCCCTGTTATTCTGCGGCGACGGCAGCCTCACACCGCGGAGAACCAGTGAACCCTCGTACTCCTCTATGCGTGCGCATCCACTGCCGCGTCTTCCCCGGCTCCGCGTCATCCCCTTCCTAGGCCTCGCCGTCGTCCACCGCCCTGGTGCTCTCGGCGCGGCGTGGTCAACGTGGTCAAGGAACAACTTCCATCGGACGTGGACTGTACATGGAGAGGCTGACAGCTGGGTCCACGGCCGCAGCAAGGAAGTGCCTCCTTATTACGTGCAAAATAATTATTCCTCCACCCGACAGCGGGGACCCACCGGACGGGCCACCATATTTCGTGAAAAAAATGTTTGCCCCTGACCGCTGGGACCCACAAGATACATCTTCGCACGCAAGGAAGTGCGTCCGGGCAAATAAACGATCCGTCCCCGTGACTGCTGGGACCCACCAGCTACATCTTTGCAGGTAAGGAAGTGCCTGCCAGTCGGGACCCACCTGGTCGAAGCGTACGTAGCATTGTCATTCTGGTCGCGAACGTGTACGTACATATATACTGGTGGATGTAGGGGCGTGCACGTGTCGTAGTAGAGGCGCGTACGTGTCATAGTAGAGGCGCGTACGTGTCGTAGTAGAGGTGCGCACGTAGCATGTACACGTACGTACATCGGCCAGGGTGCAAGAAAGAAAATACGGCCACGTATGTGTACATACGGGCGGGGTCTCGAACGCCTACTCGCGCATACGTACGGCCAAGGCTCGTGTACATGGCTGGGTCGGAATGGAGAAACAGCGTTGTCGTCGTGTTCATGGGGAGGCAGCAGAATGCGTTGTGTTCATGGGGAGGCAACGGAATGCGTCGTGTTCATCGGGAGGCAACAGAACGCGTGGGAGCCAACTGGCTGGGTCGAAACGGAATGTGTGGTCCCTGTTCATCGGGAGGGCTTGGACGGAACAGGCGATGGAAACGAGGCCTGGCGTACTGCACAACGGAGGAAACGGACCTCCTACGTTCGGAACGGGGTCCTGTTGATCGGGAGGGGTCTGGCGTACCGCAAAACGGATGAAACGGACCTCCTACGGTCGAAACGGGGGATCCTGTTGATCGGGAGGGGTGTGGCGTACCGCAAAACAGACGAAACGGACCTCCTACGGTCGAAACGGGGGTCCTGTTGATAGGGAGGGGTGTGGCGTACCGCAAAACGGACAAAACGGACCTCCTACAGTCGAAACAGGGGTCCTTTTCATCGGGAGGGGTATGGCGTACCGCAAAATGGGACTCCACGGGATACTGTCACCGTCGACCTCCTCCAGCCTCCACGGGCTACCGTCGACCTCCTCCAGCCTCCACGGGCTCCTGTTCATCCAGCCTCCACCGCGCGCTACTCCACCGGCTACTGTTCAACCACCCCTCCACGGGCACCCCTCCACCGTCTACTGTTCATCTAGCCCTCCACACCACGGGGTCCTGTTCAACCACCCCTCCACGGGCACCCCTCCACTGTCTACTGTTCATCCAGCCCTCCACCACACTACGGGGTCTTGTTCATCCAGAGGCAATGCCACCGCTCACTGTTCATCCAACCCCCCCCCGCAACGCTTACTGTTCATCCCAGAGGTAGCATCGATCGGCTTCAGTTAGCAGCAGTAGCGAAGGAATCACTCGATCAGGTTCAGTTAACAGCCGTCGACCGATCGCTCGGGTTCAGTAACGCGTAGCCTGCAGTGCAATCGCTCGGGTTCAGTTTGAGCCCAACGCCTCACTCGAGTTTAGTTAGAGCCAACGCCTCGCACACACGCACGTACGTGTATGAGAGAAACGCGCATCGCTCGGCCCCCGACCTCCCACCATAACCGGGAACTCCTCGAAATTTTCCTCCCCCTCGCTTCTACCATGGTTTTCTTCGTCATGGACGGCCCAAAGAATGTCATGCAGCTGCATCTCTGGCCCGCCCAGGACGAAAAGCCCATTTTCTGTCATGATTTTTGGTCATAGAAGTAGGAGCCCACCACATCTATGATGATAACGGGTTTTGTCACAATTATCATCATAGAAGTGTCATATGTATGACAGAAAAAAATTCGTTCGGCCCAAAATGTCATGGATGTGTCTTTTTTTGTAGTGACACCCAGGATGATGGTCAACGCCGTAAGGGTAAACCGCCCCAGCGGGGTAGAGGTTCAGGTCCCAATCTTGAACGCCTGTTAAATGAGCCTTGCCCAAAGCACGGGTCGCGAGAGAAGCCAGGTACGCACCTTTGGAAGGATTGTTTCATCATGCCGGAGTTTAAAAATTCAAGTTCTTTCCAATACGACCAGGGACCGACCGGTGGTTTAGGAGGCGGTTCTCATGGGCCGGGTTATGGCGGAGGTAGCTCCGGTTCAGGATTCCAAGGCAATCAAACCAGACATGGCAACCAAGGTAGTCAGGCTAACCAGGCCGGTTACAATCATTACTCATCAGGGGGTCAGCAGTAGCAACAACCGGGTTATCAGAGTAATCCGAAGCAGTTGAATAGTGGGCAGTATCATGACTTCACCACTAGCCTATGTAAGCGCGATCAGAAGCTGCATAAGAGGGCTGTAAATTCCGTTGAACCGGCGGTGCCCCGTTATCTGCGCTGGTCTGAACAGCCCATTTTGTGGGGTCGAGAGGATCATCCACCCCGGGTTGATAATCCGGGTCATCTGGCCTTAGTGGTGGCACCTTAGGTTGGGGGTATAAGTTCACCAAGGTACTCATGGATGGAGGGAGTAGTACTAATATCCTTTACTATGAAACCTTCCGTCGCATGGGGTTGACAGATAAAAATCTTAAACCGTCGAACACTATTTTTCATGGTGTGTGCCTGGTAAATCAGCGTACCCAGTTGGTAAGATAACTCTAGAGGTGGCTTTTGGAGATGATCATGATTCAAGATCAGAAACATTAACTTTTAAAGTGGTAAAAATAAAGAGCCCATATCATGCCCTGTTTGCACGGCTGGCTTATGCTAAGTTCATGGCAAGGCCCTGTTATGTTTATATGTAGCTTAAGATGCCGGGTCATAAGGGGACAATCACAGTACATGGGAGCAGGAAGATTGCTTTGGAATGTGAACAAGGTGATGCGGCTTACGCTGAGTCGGTTTGTGCAACGGAGGAGCTGAAGTTTTATAAGGACAATGTTGATCCGACAGATATGACTTGTCTGAAAAAGCCAACTATAGAGCATGATCCGGCTTTGAAGTTTAAATCGGCCGATGAGACTAAGCTGGTTGACTTTGTTCCTGGCGATTCATCCAGGCAGTTCTACATCAGTGCTAACTTGGATCCGAAATAGGAAAGCGCGCTCATCGGGTTCATCCATGAGAACCGAGACATCTTTACATGGAAACCTTCTGATATGCCAGGTGTACCGAGGGAACTCGCTGAGCACACTCTTAATAGATCCCAAGTTTAAACCGGTCAGACAGTTTCTCCGCCGCTTCAATGAAGAAAGGCGCAAGGCTATTGGTGAGGAAGTAGTCCGGCTTTTGGCAGCAGGGTTTATTGTGGAGGTCTTTCACCCTGAGTGGCTAGCTAATCTGGTGCTGGTACTTAAGAAGAACGACACTTGGCGTATGTGTGTGGACTAGAAAGATTTGAACAAAGCATGTCCAGCTGATCCCTTTGCTCTCCCTTGTATTAATCAAATCATTGATCCTACAACGGGTTGTGACCGTTTGTGTTTTTTGGACGCTTATTCTGGTTATCATCAGATCAAAATGGCAGTTAAGGACCAAGAGAAGACAGCTTTCATAACTCCCTTTGGAGCCTTCTGCTATGTATCTATGCCTTTTGGGCTCAAGAGTGCCCAGGCGACTTATCAGCGCTGTGTACGGAATTGTCTTCATAAACAGATTGGGCGCAATGTTCATGCTTATGTGGATGATATTGTGGTGAAGTCCAGAAAGGAGGAAACATTGATAGATGACTTGAAGGAGACTTTTGATAACCTCCGGGTTTATAAGATGATGCTTAATCCGGCCAAATGTGTCTTTGGTGTACCGGCAGGCAAGCTCTTGGGTTTTCTGGTGTCTTACAGGGGCATTGAAGCTAATCCGGAGAAGATCACAGCTATTACGTCTCTGGCTAAACCGGCGTGTATTAACGATGTGCAGCAGCTGGCGGGTCGTATTGCAGCATTGAGCCGGTTTATCGGCCATTTGGGAGAAAAGGCAATCCCTCTGTATCAGATGATGAAGAAGACAGACCATTTCGTCTGGAGTGATGCTGCCAATGAAGCCTTTGAGAGTTTAAAGTAACAGTTAGCTGAACCACCTATCCTTGCTGCTCTTGTTGATAAAGAGCCCTTGTTGCTATATGTGGCTGCTAATGCCCGGGCTGTTAGTGTGGCTATTGTTGTGGAGCGCAAGGAGGTCGACAAGGAGTATCCGGTTCAATGGCCGGTTTATTACATCAGTGAGGTGCTTATTAAGTCCAAGCAGAAGTACCCACATTGGCAGAAGCTGGTGTATGGGGTTTTCATGGCAAGCCGGGAGCTCAAGCATTATTTTCAGGGTCATCCTATCATGGTGGTCAGTTCTGCCCCCTTAGGGGATATCATCCAAAATAGGGAAGCAACTGGCCGAGTCGCCAAGTGGGCTATTGAGCTTGGGCCTCACGGGTTAAAATATATACCTCGTACAGAAATCAAGTCCCAAGCACTTGTGGATTTCATCAACGACTGGACAGAGTTGCAGGAACCGGAGGAAAAGCCAGATAACACTTATTGGACTATTCATTTTGATGGGTCCAGACAATTGGAGGGCTCGGGGGCTGGAGTCATATTAACTTCCCCATGAGGTGATAAGTTTTGTTATGTTCTCCGTTTAATGTTCCCTTGCACTAATAATGCAGCTGAATATGAGGCCTTGCTCCATGGTCTTCAGATGGCTAAGGAGATGAATTTAAGCCGGGTTAAGTGCTTTGCTGACTCGGACCTGGTACCTCAATAGGTGTCTGGCACTTAGGATTCCAAGGATCCACTCATGGCGGCATATCGGCGAGAGGTGGGCATAGTGGCTGGTCATTTCAAGGGTTATCAGTTTGACCATATAGACCGGCAAAAGAATGAAGCGGCGGACGCTTTAAGTCGCTTAGACTCTCAACGTAAACCGGTGCCGCCCAATGTCTTTCTGGATGTGGTACATAATCTGTCGGTCAAGATACCTACAGAGGAGGATCTGGCTGTTCCTGACCCAGAGGCTCAATTGGTGGCGGCTCTTCACGTTATCCCGGATTGTACAGTCCCATACCCGGCGTACATGAACCGGGGTGAGTTACCGTAGGATGAAACTTTGGCCCAGCAGATAATCCGGTGATCCAAGTCAATGACCATTATCAATGGGGAGTTGCATCATTGCAGCGTAACAAGGGCGTTTCAGCGTTGTGTGCTCCTCAGGAAGGCTATGAGATTTTGCGTGAGATCCACGAAGGAGATTGTGGTCACCATGCCGGTTCAAAATCCTTGGTAACTAAGGCCTTTCGGCACGACTTCTATTGGTTGACGGCTCATGCTGACGCTGAGGATTTAGTAAAGCGGTGTGATGGTTGTCAGAAGTTTGCACGCTGCACTCATGTTCCGGCCCAAGAATTAAGGATGATTCCAATCACTTGGCCGTTTGCAACTTGGGGGATGGATATGGTTGGGCCCTTTAAGAGGTCCAAGGATAAGAAGACCCACCTTTTGGTGGCGGTTGATAAGTTCACCAAGTGGGTGGAGGCAGAGCCAGTCAGTAAGTGTGATGCAGCTATGGCGGTTCAATTCATCAAAAAGGTGATATTCCATTTTGGTTTTCCACACAGCATCATAACCGATAATGGTACTAATCTGTCCAAAGGTGCTATGGAAGAATTTTGTCAACGTGAGCACATCCGGCTTGACGTGTCATCAGTGGCTCACCCCCGATCTAATGGTCAAGCAAAGAGAGCCAATCAAGAGATTTTCAGAGGCATCAAGCCCCGGCTTATGGTTCCTTTAAAGCGGACGCCGGGTTGTTCGGTGGAGGAGTTACCTTCTGTGTTATGGAGCATCAATACCACACCAAACAGATATACGGGTTACACACCTTTCTTCATGGTCTACGGAGCAGAGGCGGTTCTCCCTAGTGACATCCGTCATGACTCGCCCCATGTGGCGGCTTATGTTGAGGCTGATAATGAGAAAGCACGTCAGGACTCACTAGACCTGTTAGATGAGGAGCGTGATCTTGCAGCGGCTCGTTCAGCCATTTACCAGCAAGACCTGCGACGTTATCACAGCCGCCGGGTTAAAACCAGAACTTTTCAAGAAGGTGATTTGGTGCTCCGGCTCATCCAGGATCAGACTAATATGCACAAGTTGTCCCCACCTTGGGAAGGACCTTTTGTGGTCAACAAGAATCTGCACAATGGATCATACTACCTTATCGATGTTCGAGAGCACAAAGACTCCCGTAAATCGGAGGAGGAGACCCAACGGCCGTGGAATATAGCTCATCTTCGGCCTTACTATACTTAAGCCACAGGCTCTTCCTATGTACATATTTATGACAATATATATATTATGATAAATATAATAAACCAGAGCCTCAGCTAAAGCGGGGTCTCTGTTGTTTTTATTACATCATGTGTGGTTACATGGGGGCTTCTGTTTATAAAGCGGAGTTCTATTGATCTGGCTTATAAGGCCACATATATCAAAGGAAATCACTTGGGGGCTTGGTCGTATTCGAACCATAGCTACACCTCTTGATTGGCATAAGGCCATTAGGGAAATCACTTGGGGGCTTGGTTGTATTTGAACCATAGCTACACCTCTTGATCGGCTTAAGGCCAAAAGGAAATCATGTGGGGCCAAAGAGAGTGTTGCAACAACACAACTCAAACATAGGCACCCACAGAGCACAACTCAAATGTTGCTTGGGGGCTCTTTGCTTCTCAAAGAACAAAGAGCTTACACCCTTGCGATAGGCTATCAAGCCAGGCTTGGAAGCCAGGTGTATTCACCTAAAACCCCGGGTTATCCTGCCTTTTTAAGTAAGCCACTTCTTCCAAGTAATCCTGGTATGACTCGTCGAACGTTTGACATGTAAATCTCATAGACCCTGAACTTGTCAAAGTTAAAATGACGATTGGCTAATGTGAGGTCCATCTTAAAAGGCTTCGAAAATGGTTTAACTCAATGGCCTGGCAGCCCATGAAAAGCCTCGATTTAGGGCCTGGCAGCCCACGAAAAGCCTTGCATATTTTGTTTATGTTTTTATTTGCCAAGTTTTTTCTCCTTTGGTGAGATTTATAATATATTATGATAAACTAGCGTTTATGGACCCGGGTTGGCTTTCAACAATAAGTTGTAAGTACATGACCAGTTATAATCTGGCGTTTATTGACCCGGTCTGGTTTCGACTACAAGTCACCAGCATTATATATGGATACACCGGTGTTTATTATAACTCGGTACAGTTTTATCATAAACCGGCAACACAGGGAAGGAGTTATCAATACCCAAGATTGGGGTTATAGCCCTAAATATACAAAAGTTGGTCAACCAACGGAGTGATTCAATATCACAAGTATCATCTCTTTCATCTTTGATTATTTTCAAAGTACAACCTTGGTTATGAAGTGGCTATATATTTGGGCATCATGACCCGTCCAGCGGTAAACCGCTAGGACACTTTCAAACTTCTTGTATGCAGGAACAGTTTGCATAACACTGCTACGGATTATGAACATAATATATTCTGAAGCAGGATGGATTAACAGTATCAGGAAACATAAATATGCGTGATGGCATAGCAGACCAAGTATTTTGAACTAGCCTATTACAAGGCGCTTTAATGCCCACAAAGAATAATTGTTTTCAGCTACTGTGGCAGTATGCACAAGGCTAAACCAGCCTACGGATCATGGCTCGTCACCATGCTGACTTGAAGGCTATGGGTCGTCTTGCGCTGGTGCATCCTCCTCCTCTCTACCCAGTGGCTGGAAGTCAATGGTTGCCCAATCGATTCCAGTTAAGGCTTGGAACACAACTTCATCACTTATAAGGTTGGATGGGTCAACATCAGGGGCATAGGTGTGCTTACGGATTGGCGGAATAAGATCCTCTACATCATGTGTTGGCGCAGGATATCTTTTATGATCAGAATCATAAACCGGCTTATAGTGAGAGAGATCTGTTTCCTCGGCCAATTTGCTCGCTAAGGGGCACATTTCCCTTGTCAACCTTCGAAGATCGTCGTTGTTAAACTCTGAACCGTCCTCCTTTACGCCAGGGTAGCCGCTGCCTATATCCGATGGTTCAAGATCTAGTATCCATGCCTTAGCCCGGATTAGGGCAGTCAGTGCACCTGACCTTGCAACTGATCTTTTTAGCTCGTCCAACCGGGCAGGCAACATTGACAGTTTTTCAATGGTTTCCTTTATCAAAGTTGGAGGTGGTTTGTTGTGAGCAGCAGTGCAGATGACCCATTGGGCTCCGGAATATAACTACTCTATCAGAGTATAGGAAGCCTTCAGCTTCATCCGTGTGTCAGAGCCTAGATGGGTAATGTGAGTTCCTGTGTCATTGCAAGCATCAGTAAACCGGTAACTGATGAGATAATGCATATTGAAAAAACTTTAGATGAGGATACTTACCAAACACAGCAGAGGTCATGGCATTTATCTACCGCTTTAAGACGGTTAGCTCTTCGACCACCGGTTTAAGGGCTGCTTCTGCGTCTTCGTCTCTCTTTTGTAGTGCGGGTCTCTCTATGCCCCAATCCACTCGTTCCTTGTTCAAAGTTTCTTTCAGTTTCTCCATGGCTGCTAAGGTACTGGTCAGTTCCTCTTTGGCTTTGGAGGTTTCTGCTTGCTGGGATTTGATAGTTTCTTGAAGGTCATCGGTTTGGGCTTCCTTTTTGCTCAGCTCAGCCTATAAGAGAAAGAAATATTATGAGGTGGCAGTGAATATTGGAAGTACCAAGCACATAACAAGTTATACACTTGGCACTTGGGGGCTAATGCCTATTTGCTTGATTATCAGAAAAATTTTAACAAGTCCCAAGCACAATACAAGTATTATTCTTGACACTTGGGGGATAATGTACGTTTGCTCAAAGTAATATTGGTTAAATTCCTGGTTCAGCTTGGAAAGATAAACCGGCCCTTGGGGACTACACAGGTGAAAGTTTAAAGATTACAATTCTAAAGTACCAGTTCATCTTAAAGAGATAAACCGGCCCTTGGAGGCTAAGCATGCAAAGTTGAGATATTGCAAAGTACCGGTTTGGATTGGCATCATAAATCGGCCCTTGGGGGCTACTAGAGTTGGTACTTGAAATTGGACATAAGAGAGAAAAGGTTAAGTAGTTACCTCATAACACTCCTTCATCAGATTCACTAAACTGGCTTCGTAGTCATGGTTTGTGTACAGACGGTTTAAAAAACCAGAATGAAGTTCTTGGGCGTTGAGATGAGAGTAGCTGGACAAGTCGGTGCTCCACTTGCCTTTGCCCATAGCAGAAAACTCTTCCTTGGCACTATGCTTTGATAACGCAACAGGATTGCCAGGGGTGGTGTGGCCAACACCAGTAATCATAATGTCATCTTCCTTGTCACCAGCAGCCTTGACTGGAGTTGACGATTTATCAGTTGCCTTAGCTGGACTGGACGATTTATCATCAGTGCGGACCGGGCTTGTCGGTTTATCAGCATGGCCTGTTGCATCAACTTCTACTTGTTCAACAACAAAGTCATGATCTTGAGGGGGGGATCATCAAACACGACGTCAGTATTTGTTCCTTCCGATTCTGGAGTTCTTTCCGGTTCAATAACCACATGGTCGTCAGACGGTTTATCTACCCGAGCTTTCTTGCTGGGTCTGGCTTTGGCTCTGAAATAAAAAGATGTGAAGGTTAGTATAACACGCAAATATAAAGCGTCAAAGGATTAAGTTTAAAGTGTTTACCCACGAACAGTTTTAAGAGGAGGGAGTTGTGTGGCCATTGACTCGCCACATGATGAATGAGGCGTTCCCTGATAATTTGAATCGGATAGATTAAGAGGTTGTCAGAAATAACCCACCTTGGGATAAGAAGTATCGGAAGTATGTGAGACCTCAGATCGACGTTTCCGAACCGGAGTGTTCGGTAAACTGGCTGAAGTGACTACTTTGCCGTTGTGCCTGGTTGTGCGGCGAGCTTCGTGTTGCTGCTCCTTCAAAAGAAAGTGTGGGTCCAAGTGAGCTAGGGGGTGAGAAAATCTTACTTTCCGGACTGCTTGCCGGATTTTTTGTGTTGGCAGAGGGTCTGAACCGGAGGAAAGGATAATTACCTCTACGTCATCGGCTTGGCTGCCTTCAGCATCATCCTGATAATAATCATTGTCAATGAGGTGTATGAAAAACAAACCAAGAGAGTTAAGTTCTACCTCTGAGGCCGGATTATCAAGATCATCATCGAGGTTCCACTCGGTGGATTCAACTACCTTCTTCTTGGCAGATCTCTTGACAACCTTCGTCTTAGGTCGAGGGGTCTTGGCCGGTTTATCTTGAGGTTTCTTCTTCCAAAATGGGTCGTAACCCTGTTAAAAGATTGACAGAGGATATCAAAGATTACATAGTTAAGAATATCAAGTATAAGCAAGAGTGAGGCAATTCTTACAGCTGGCAGTTTATTCAAGGTATAAAACAGACTTAACCTGGTCTTGCTACAGACAGCCTCTGATTTATTTAGTATTTTCTTAACAGACTCAGTAACTTCAGCCTCTATTAGCTGAATATCAATATGTCGTTGAGGATCTTTTGAGTCCCCTGTGTACTCACACATTAAACCGTGGCGACGGCTTAACGGTAAAATACTCCAAGATATCCAACAACGAACAAAGTCAACTCCTGTCAAACCGTTAGCTATGAAAGCTTTGTGCTTGGCGATTTGTGGTGCATATGTGGCCCGTTCCTTGGCAGTCAGACATTGCGGAAATGGGTGTGTGTTGGTAAGCCGGTGAGCATGATAAACCGGCAGAGGGTTCTCATCTTCAGGGGAAGTATCCTTACAGTAGAACCAAGTCTGGTTCCAATCCTTAGGATGGCTATGAAGTTTGGTGTGAGGGAAGCTGACGTCCTTCCTTTTCTGAATGGAGACGCCGCCAAGTTCAGTGTTGGGCCTGTCTACAAATTCAGTACGACGGTTCAAATAGAAAAAATCCCTGAACAATTCAACGGTTGGCTCTTCTTGCAGATAGGCCTCACAAAACACTTGAAAGTCGCAAGTATTGGACACAGAGTTGGGTCCAATATCTTGAGGGTGGATCTGGAAGCTGGCAAGCACATCACGAAAAAACTTGGATCTGGGCGGTTTAAAACCATGGCTCATGTGATCAACAAATACCACTACCTCGTCGTCCTTGGGGGTAGGAGGATTTTTTGGACCGGGAATGCGCCAGTGGATTTTGCTTCGTGTTGGTAAAGCGCCAGTTCTGACGCATCCATCTAGCTGCTCTTCAGTAACCCGAGAAGGGACCCAGTTACAAGCATAAAATTGTTTGGCCATTTCGAATGAAAAGCTGGAAAAAGATTGATGCCGGTTTAAGACTCATGGTTGGCAAGCATTAAGCGTAGCAGGTTAACGAAAAAGTATTCAAGCATGCAAAATTATTCAAACTGGAAGTCGATGCTATTATAAATGATAAAGCAGTTGGCAGTTTACAAGGGGACTAATGGTATATGGCAGAGTATTTTCTGAAGGATAAACCACCTATGCAAACAATGAAAGTGCATATCTAAAGCAAAAGGGATGACTAAGTGAGGAAAAACAAGTTTCACAATTTCACATTGGAATTTTGGATCTACTACATGTCAGGAAAAGGAAAATATTTAGACCTAAAAATTGGTGCCTGAGCAGTTTGTGAAGTTCCAGATCGGATTTTTATGCACAAAGAACATGGTTTGATGACAAAATAAGGGCTATCATTACTACCGCACGGAAGTACATCAAGTTTGGAGTCCATTACATAGGATCTAATGAAAAACAAGGGAAGAACACCATGGAGTTTCTATGAACACGCGCGAACCCTAGTGAATATACAGAGGAAAGGAAGAACAACTTACTGAAGCTATGAAACAGCGGAGAGGCGCTGCGGGTTTCTGGTACGGTCATGGTGATGCAGCGGCCGGAGTTGAGGCAGAAGCGAAGGTCGACGACGGCGGCGGCGCTTGAGTGCTGAGGCGACGCGAGGTAGAAGAGAGATGAAGAGGCAACGGGAGGAAAGGAAAGGGACCCTCGGCCCTATTCATAAGACAAAGAGATAAGCGACAAGCGCGGGAATCAAGGAGCCCAAAAAATGGATATGCAGCAAAGTTGTCGCCTCGATTTTTGGAGGATCATTAATGAAGGGTATCTTCGGTTTTAATGAATAGGTGACGTCATGGTGGTTTATTACAATCTGGGAGGATAACGTCATGGCGATTTACAAAATTTATGTGAAGGTGCTAAAGGAGGAATTTTCTAAGTGTTGAAGATTGACATGAACAAGTTCAAATCAATTTGGGGCCTAATGTTGGGGATATTACTACTAAATATAAACCGGGCATGAGGGGACGGGTTATGCCCACAGTGAGTTAGTCATGTTTGAAGCCCATGAAGACAAGAGGTATGGCGCTAGAAGCAGGGCATCTAACATGAAGGTCAAGGGCCCGAAGGAGGATTAGGGCCCGTAAACGTAAACCGCCATATGATATGTAACTTATGTTGTAAGGCAAGGAAAAGTAGAAACCGAGCCGGGCACGTGTACGAGCCGGCCTCGGGATTCTGTAAACCGCTGGGCGTTGACCTGTGTATATAAAGGGACGACCCGGCGGCGGTTTAGGGACAACAAACAATAACTCGAGAGCCAGGCAAAGCGGATTCGCTCCCTGGTCATCGAAACCCTAGCAATTCCATCACAACTGGAGTAGGCTTTTACCTTCACCGTAAGGGGCCGAACCAGTATAATTCCTCGCGTCCCTTGTCCGCTTTAACCCCTTCAATCTAACCCGTCGCGATGGCTCCATGACTATGTCCTTTCACGAGGACATCTGCCGTGACAAAACCACGACACCCTTCCTCAAAGGAAATTGGAACTTAATATTGCCTTCTTTCAAATCAATCACGGCACCGATAATGCGTAAAAATGGTCTACCAAGAATAATTTGACAAGACGGATTGCAATCAATATCAAGAACAATAAAATCTATGGTCACATAATTCCTATTTGCAAGAATAAGAACATCATTAATTCTTCCATAGGCTTTTTAATAGTAGAATCCGCCAAGTGAAAATTCAAAACATTCTTCAAGATTTCGGAATTTTAGAAACAGTAGCACCCAAGTCACACAAAGCAAAGCACTCATAATTTTTAATCTTGACTTTGATAGTGGGTTCCCATTCATCATGCAATTTTCTAGGAATTGAAACTTCTAATTCCAATTTTTCTTCAAGAGCTTTCATCATAGCATCAACAATATGTTTAGTAAAATCTTTATTTTGTTCCTAAGCATGGGGTGAATTTATCATGGATTGCAACAAAGAAATACAATCAATCAAAGTGCAACTATCATAATTAAAGTCTTTGTAATCCAAAAGGGTGGGTACATCACTAGCTAAAGTTTTGACCTCTCCAAACCCACTTTCATCAATTTTCTCAACAAGATTTCCACCCTCCAAAATATTGGGACGCCTTCTACCTAAAGTTGACTCTTCTCCAGTCCCATTTTCATCAATCTTAACTTTACTAAACAAGGAATCAATGCAAAAAACACCGATCATTTTAAGATCTTCATCACTTTTATCTTCTAACGAGATTGGTTTAGCAGCCATTTGATTTACTAAGGTAGCTTGTGCATCATTTATTTTTCCTAGCAAACTTTCAGCAAAAGAATACTTAGATTGGAGATTACAAACTTCTCTACTGCTATCATCATGTTGTTTTGTAATAGCATCAAGCACAACGGACTGCTCCTTTAGTTCTTCAGTAAAATACTTATTATGCTCAAATTGTGTAGTCATATATTCCTTAGTACTTTTCTCAATTTGAAGAAAAATATTTGTGTAAGGAACATCATAATACTTTCTTTGAGGCATCATGACTATGCAAACAAGAGTGCACACAAAAACAGATCCAGCAAGAAAACGGCGAACGAAAAGAGAGTCGAATAAAATGGAAATTTTTTGTGATGTGGGGGAAACGAAAACGAGAGGCAAATGACAAATAATGTAAATTGTGAGGAGATGAGATTTGTGATTAGGAACCTGGTATATGTTGAAGATCCTCCCCGGCAATGGCGCCAGCAATTCCTTTTGATGTCGCTTGAAGCTACATCGGTATTTCCCCTAAGAGGAAGGGATAATGCAGCACAACGACGGTAGGTATTTCCCTCAGATATGAAACCAAGGTTATCGAACCAGTAGGAAAACCAAGCAACACAACATAAACAGCACCTGCACACAATAATAAATCCTCGCAACCCGACGTGTTAAAGGGGTTGCCAATCCCTTTCGGGGTACGACACCTCAAGATAGGGAAACGGGCGTGAGATAAATTTGTAGTAGATTGATAGATCGAATGCCAAATAAATAAATAAGGAAAAATTGCAGCAAAGTATTTTTGGGTTTTTGGTTTAATAGATCTGAAAATAAAAGCAAATAAAAATAGATTGCAAAGGCAAATATATGAGAAAGAAGACCCGGAGGCGTAGGTTTCACTAGTGGCTTGTCTCGAGAAAAATAGCAAACGGTGGGTAAACAAATTATTGTTGGGCAATTGATAGAACCTCAAATAATTATGACGATATCCAGGCAATGATCATTATATAGGCATCACGTCCAAGATTAGTAGACCGACTCATGCCTACATCTACTACTATTACTCAAGACATCGACAGCTATCCAGCATGCATCTAGTGTATTAAGTTCATGGAGAAACGGAGTAATGCAATAAGAACGATGACATGATGTAGGCAAGATCTATCAATGTAGAGATAGACCCCATCGTTATATCCTCGGTAGCAATGATACATACGTGTCGTTTCCCTTTCTATCACTAGGATCAAGCACCGTAAGATCGAACCCACTACAAAGCACCTCTTCCCATTGCAAAATAAATAGATCAAATTAGCCAAACAAAACCCACATATCGGAGAAGAAATACGAGGCTATAAGCAATCATGCATATAAGAGATGAAAGAAACTCAAATAACTTTCATGGATATAAAAATATAGATCTGATCATAAACTCAAAGTTCATTGATCCCAACAAACACACCGCAAAAGAGTTACATCATATGGATCTCCAAGAGACCATTGTATTGAGAATCAAGGGAGAGAGATGAAGCCATCTAGCTACTAACTATGGACCCGAAGGTCTACAAAGAACTACTCACGCATCATCGGAGAGGCACCAATGGAGGTGGTGAACCCCATCCAAGATGGTGTCTAGATTGGATCTGGTGGTTCTGGACTCTACGGTGGCTGGATGAAATTCGTCGACTCCCCAAGGGTTCTGGGATTTTTGGGGTATTTATAGAGCAAAGAGGCGGCCCGAGGGGGCACCCGAGGTGGGCACACCAGGGCGCGCCTGGGCCTCCAGGCGCGCCCTAGTGGGTTGTGCCCCCCTCGGGGCACCCCTTGGCACAGCCAGGGCCCGTTGTGTTCCTTTTGGCCCATAAAAATTCTCCGTAAAGTTTCATGGCATTTGGACTCCGTCTGATATTGATTTTCTGCGATGTAAAAACACGGAAAAATAGGAACTGGCACTTGGCACTATGTCAATAGGTTAGTACCAAAAAATGACTATAAAATGATTATAAAACATCCAAGATGGATAATATAACATCATGAAACAATCAAAAATTATAGATGCGTTGGAGACGCATCAGGCACTGGGTCAATATGTTAGACCCAAAAAATGATATAAAGTTGCTATAAAATGATTGTAAAACACCCAAGGATGATAATCTAACAGCATGAATACTTCATAAATTATAGATACGTTGGAGACGTATCAAGGACGCACTCGTGCACACCCAGCACAAAATACACACCAGCACACGTGTACACTGGCGTTGCCGCCGGCTGGGATGGACGGCGAGGCAGACAACAAGCGAAGGCAGCTTGAGCCAAAACCGCATCCGGCGAGCCTGGACTTCATCAGTAGCCTCCCCGACGACATGCTTCTTGTCATCATTGCCCTCCTCTCCACCAAATCTGCCGTCCCTGCTCTCTCGGTGGTGGCACCCCCTCTGGCACCACGTCCCCCTCAGCCTCACCGTCACTGTCGACAGCTGCCTATGCGATGGGGATTGCAAACGCATGGCTACAGTCTCCAATCCTTGCATCGCACCCTAGGCCAGCGAGACGGCTTGACATCTGCATGTTTAGTACCAACTGCAAGGTCCAAGCCAAGTTCGACGAGTGGTTCTTATCCCCCGCCCTAGATCAGCTCGAGGAGCTCAAGTTTGAAGCTGGATGATGTCGCTTTCTGCCACCATCTGCGCTCCACCTCACGCCAACACTGCATCGTGCCAACTTCAGCTCCTGCTATTTTCCCCAAATTAATGTCGCGCCCGCCCTTCTTCTCCCTGAACTCAAGCAACTCAACCTCTTCGATGTTGTCATCTCGAAGAAGGCTATGGAGCACCTGCTCTACAGCTGTACTGCACTTGAGTACCTTCGTCTTCGGCAGATCCACGGGTTCATTAGCCTCCACATTGCCTCGACGAATCTCTGATGAATTTATGTGTCTTGCTGGCCCTGCAACAAGACATCAATTGGGAGGAGATTACTCGAGCTATTCCATGTTATGGTCATTGAGAATGCGCCGTTCCTTGAGAGATTGCTTGAATCTGATCTAGAAGGTCCAACAAAAATCAGGGTCATTGACCGCTGAAATTGACAGCGTTGGTGTAATCATCTGCCAAATTCTCCGAACTCTTTATTGGATCCGTAATCATTCACGTACAACACTCATCTTCTACTCTGTCTTCTTGAAATTCACATTTTTAAATTTCTTCTTTATGTATTTACAACTGTCACCAGAAAATGATTCACACAAGCTTAACCCAGTCTGTGCGTAGAGTGAATATCTTGGCAATAAAATGTATCGGGCCCCTATATGGATCAAGTTGTTGGATTCCTTACATGGTTTCCATCCACGAAGAAGCTACTCATCAAGGTGAAAGTTCTTTCCGATTAGTAAACGGTAACCACAATGTAGCTCAATTTTTTCGTAATTTTTCCAAATTACGGTGATAAGTGTAGTGTTCAAAACTGCATCTACGCACTGCACCGAAAGAAATGTTTTTAGTATTTTTTTCTCACGTGATCACGTACATCATTTTTTTGTTGTACTAGTAGCCTAGGCTAGTCATAGTGGCAAGTAACTTAGACTAGTAACTCTACTATGGTTTGCCTAAGAGCAAGTACTACCTCCGTCCTGGTTTACTCTTCGTACGTATTTTGTAGTGTCAAAATTTAACCATAGATTTAACTGACAAAATGTTAATGCATGTCACTAAAAATTATATTGTTGGATTCATATTTGAACATAATTTCAAATGGTATAATTTATGTTGACATGCATTGGCATTTTCTTAGGTAAATGTATGGTCAAAATTTGACACTAAATACGAGGTAGTACAAAAGTGGGCTATAACAGCCCTCCACTATGTAGGCCAAAACACGTGCCAAATTCACTTCTGATGCATTTGGCATCGATGCCCTCCATTTCTCACCTGGTGCCCCAATCTGGATCACCTACTTTGCTCTGGTGCCAAATTAACTCACGCAATGAAAAAGACTTCTGTGGGAGAGGGAGAGGACTAAGGCAATAAAAACACTTGTTTGGGAGAGGGAGAGGCTGGTGTAGTTCGTTTGATTAATTTGTTTGTACATGTGGGTCTGTGTGCAGAGCGGTGCCAACTCTCTCACATTGCTAGAGAATCTTTTGATTTGACGTTGATGTGTATTGTATGTGGCATACTTTTGAGAAATATGGCATCAGCCACATAGTGGAAGGCAACAAATGGCCAAGTTCTTCACGTGCTCCTAGGTAAATGAGAGGAAAGGGAGAGAGAGAGAGGGGGGGAGAATATCACTAGCCTTAGAGACAACCATATAGCCAATCCTATCGTATGAGCGAATGATATTGGTACCTCTTGATGACAGGGCAATCCTATACAACCATCTGCCATAATATGTTCTCTTCTTTTGCAGATAAAAAAAAGACCCGAAAGTGAAAAATGTGATGCACTATAACAATCTCATCGAATGCCTTGATCTCCATCTTACGGAAATTGATTTGATCAACCACCCATGCAGCACATCTGAGATTAAATTGGCGAGGTTCTTTGTTCTGAAGGCAAGTGTGCTCAAGGTAATGAGGTTTGGCATTCTCTAGTGCAACAATGAATGGTGTGGTGATCACCGCAAGCGTCTAAGCCTAAACGACAAAGGCTCCACAGAAGCTGAATTTATTTTTGAAACATCAAGTTGCCAGAGACTAAAAAATGTATTTGCCCACTAGTGACTTGTCAGGGCGGTGGATTTTAGTTTGTACAATAATGTTGTAGTCACCTAAAGTAACGAAAGTTCATACGTAAACTTCCTAGTAATTCCCTCTTCATAGGTGCAACATTACTCCTAGCATTTGTAATATTAGTTTGAAACTTGTAATATTCTGACTATCCAGCACGAGGTACTATGTTACGATAAATGTTCGCGTACATACCCATTGCTCGAGTACAATATTTATTATTACTCATGGCAACGGACGAGAAATTATGTTGAACACGGCTAGTTAAGCAGGCTAGCTCTACAGCCATGATGATAGTGACTACACGCGGTGAGGCTGACTTTGGTATGCCGAACACGGCGCCTAAACTCAGGTGTCATCTCCGGTGCAAGGTCTTGTCACTTCACTGTGAGGAGCAGCACGTATTAATTTGACCAATGGGTAGTATAGTACTACTACATTGGTAGTACTACTATTACTAGCACCACCGTCTGGATTTAGTAGTACTACCACCTCCGTCTGGATTTAGTATTTCACTAGCAATATCTAATAATGCATGTCACAGAAAATATACTACTCCCTCTGTAAATAAATACATGGAGTATTGTTTTATTCGGTTTTGAATGTAGTTCCCGGTGATATTATACACTCTCCCTACTCCTTTCCCTTTTGATAGATGGCTCAAATCTGAAATCTCATCAATCAGACTACTATTGTACTCCCTCCGTACTTGTGCATTAGTCATGTTATGAAAACCAAGTAATCCCAAAACTTTTAGGTGTGATGCATTTACTACCCACCTCGTTCCCTGTTTTTTGCCACAAAAAAAGAAATCAACCAATAGGAGACGTGGAGTTCGTATGCATTCAATGACTTGAGACTACTCAGCACAACATGCAGTGCTCAATTCTCTGCATGCAATGACATTGATTACAAAATACTACTCCCTCTGTGTAGGTGAATAAGTGTAGGTTATGCACCGTGACCAAGGAAGACGGGAAAACGAGAGAACTTAATGTTTATTTGCTAATTAATAGCATTGCATGCAATGAACTAACCACTGCTTGTCGTGTTTGGTAGTCTCAAGTCATTGAAAGCATGCACGCCTCGCATCTCTTATTGGTTGATATGTCAAGAAACAAGAAATGAGGTGGGAGTTAATGCACCCCGCCTAAGTATTTTGGGATTATTTTGTTTTCATAACTTATACACCTAGACGAAGGGAGTAGTAATAATGAAAGTTCTCTCGTTTTGCCCCCAACTTGGTATCGATGAGAGGACTACTACACTGCACCAGCACAGAGGGAGGGACGAGGAGTAGATGGCCAACACACACGTGAATGCAACGCAGTATGCACTTCTCATATAAAGGCTCTCTGTCAGTCCAATCTACGAAATCCTACGCACCTACACACCCTAACCAACGGCAAGAGTGATCACTCCAATCGTAAGATCAGTTGACTAGAAGCTAGACCCATGGAGGCGATGAGCGCGAGCATGAGTCGGCTGTGCTAGATGGTTCATGACGCCAGCTTGTGGCCCAGCACCGAGGAACGTCTCCAGGTCATGCTTGAGGCCGCCAGGGCGAGAGGCTCTTGGACGACAGCTTCGTCTCCTTGTTCGATGAGGTCCTTATCGGCTTCCTCGATAAGTTCACCATCGTCAAGAAGCTCATGGACGACCTTGACGTACGCCTCCAGCACACACGCCCAGGCTCTGCGATGCCCGCCGCCCTCAATGGCCTCTATGGTGACAACCTCTTCGACGAACTGGGGGCCCCGTGACTGCCCGCTGGCACACCGAAGAATGTCCACCTCGAGGTCGCGCTCGCCGCGCAGCGTCTGGCGCAGCAAGACACCAACGACATAGTCACCCACGTCTACGAGCAAATCGTCCACAAGGACTACTACGTGAAAGAGGAGGACGATAGGATGCTGGCCTTCTTGGATCACAGAGCAACCTTGGACGGCATTGTTCAGAAGCACGTTGAGCTCTCCGCCAACGCCGCTGCTCCTCACACGTTGGTTGGTGACCCAGTGCACTAGGGCGTGAGGAAGTCGTTGATGGATCCGTATGTATCTTTATCTTTCTGTCAATTCCATCTAGTAGTATTGTACTAGTAATTATCTTACCTTTCACATCAACTTCATAATTATTGTACGTACTCTCTCCGTCCATTCGTCTTTTTAGAGGTTTCAAATGGACTACCACATACGGATGTATATAGACAAATTTTAGAGTGTAGATTCACTCATTTTGCTCTGTATGTAATCACTTGTTAAAATCTCTCGAAAGACAAATATTTAGGAACAGAGGCATGAACCGCGCTAGAACCAAACTTCTCATTACTCTAGGGAAAATCATTATTTCTATCTATTGGTCGCGCCAAGGAGCAGAACCAAATTTTACAAGTTACAAGTTCAAAAGGAAAATCCTGTCGTGTTCGCATCGCACCCCCACACAGTTGTTCCAGCACGCCACTCAAGGGGGAATGCATGTTGTGTTGCATTTTCACTTACAAGTGGGACTGCAGTTGAGAAAACCGACTATCGGCAAAACCCCACCCCACCCACCGCGTGATGGCTGAGTTAGAGAAAACGGGAGGGAGAAGAGATAGTTGTAGCATGGACTCCAAGAAAATTGGTATCAGATGGGACTCATGTCGGTGGCATGTGCCATACTACTAGATGTGAATGCTAGTTATGGCCCATGCCACCCTACTATATCGAGGTGCTGGTTACATAGAGCGAACACATTATCTCTCCAGGAGTACGGTAAACCACTAGTACTACTCACATTATCGCAAAATTTCCTAGAGTCTGTGCTCAGCCCTCCTCTCTGTTTTCAGCCAACCAGCAGACGCGCGGAGTGTGCCCATCGTCTGTTTTCTCACATGTGGTTCCACATGTCAATGAAAACGCAAGATGACCCACTGAACCTGCACATATTTCACCTCGACGTGCTGGTGATGAAAAGCAAATACAATAAAGATCTTCGGTGGCCGCTTTTGGAGTTACTAAAGAGTAAGATCCTATTTACAGTTTAACCTAAGATGCACATCATGTGGCTTCAACTAGCACTCCATTTTATTGCATGACATGACCTGGATGTTGGATGTCCCACGTGTCGGCAAAAGAAGGAAGAACTCAACCAAATCTTCTCCACATTTAGACCGGAGGAGTAGGGAACACGTCAAGCCATGTGCCTACATCATACATACAAGCCCACCTCACGCTATCACCATATTTCTCGGCCTCCGTGCGACACCTAGCTCTAGTTGATGGTATACTACTACTAGGACTAACTATTGTACTAGCATACTATTAGGTTGGCTCTATGTGATGTGGCAACTTCGTATAACTGTATGTTGGCTATACTACTACGGTACTCACACTCCAAGAAGTGAATCAAAAACCATTCATAAATTGATTTTATCACATGCATATGCAAATGTACCATTTATTACATACAATAAGTCATCAACACACAACGACAATGAGGATACATGTTGGATTATAGATTATTTCCAACAAAACGTTCTAGTAAATACTAAAGTTTTTATCACACAACAAATAACAAGCAATCAAATGAACTTCAGCTCAACCAATCCTCGGCATTGGAAACGCTTGCTTTGAACCATAAGTAAGCCTCTGGGAAGCGCCAGCTATTGTCAGTAGCGAGACCAACGTAGGACTCATCATCCAGGCTGAAGCTGCCTATATCAGGACGCATATTGTGATAGCCAGGGTAGGGAACCATAGCAATGTATAATGTATAGATACAGTTGCTTCTCATAAATGATAGTAACATTGTGCCAACAACAGCTAGATCGTCGTTCACCATCATTGGATAGTTTAGTCCAAGGAAGAGCGAGTTTTCTCCAAGACTATCAATATTGAACCAGGGAGAAGGTGTTGGCGCTAGCACACTAGTATCCATCCTGAATACCCTGCAACGGATGTTGGAATAGGTCTGGAGAGTGCGACCATGGGAGACAACACCTACTTCATTAGTAACATCAGCAGTGCCCTATATACATACAAGAAGAGGTGATCCATCGGAATAAGTTGCTAGGCGCCACTGAGTATGTAGGTCTTGCTCGTCCTCGTGCTTGTGATCATCACTATCGTCACCTCCCCCTTGGTTACAAAAAATTTCAAGTATAGGTGGTGGAATGTTCACAGGTCCGTGGAAACACAAGAAGGTTGGTTAGTATGGGGATACTAACTTGCATGCATGTGGGTGAAAAAATTCTAATTACGGTGGAAGACAAACGTACCGAAACAATAAGGATACCATGCAAAAACAATGCCATGAGTGGTGGCACCAAACACAAGATGCTCATATTGAATTGCATCACACTACTCATCCATGTACAGAAATTCATTTTTGAGCAATATCCATCGAGGCGTGGAAGTAAGGATGGCAATAAGCTTGTCTAAGATAGAAACAACATCATAATTCGTGTAATCCCAAGAGCGGTTGGGAACTCGACAAATTGCTATCTTCCGTAGACGACAGTCACCATGATCGTATTTGAACATACGTAGATCATATGTGTGCTCAACCTCAGGGCACTCTGAGATTTTTGGAAGTGGAACCCAGTGACGAGTGTACAAATTCACAAGTTCCCACTCGCAGTTGTACCCAATATAAACAACCCAATCTCCATTTGCACCTGCCCAGGCCTTACCCTTAAGCGATGGCATCTTAACATCACACGTATCATTATCAAGCGGCATCAACTTGCACAAGGCGAGGCTTCCGTCGTCGGCGCGCCAGCGAGCAGGGTCATGGCGAAGAAGATAGGGGAGATCAAACCGCTCCTGGACCCTTGGGTTCTTTGTAATGATGTTTTTTGTTGAGTTGAGAATGGTCTTGAATGAACCTGCCATGCTAGCCAAGGTGATGATGTCGCATCGATCAATGAGTTCCTCCACCACATCATCTTTCAGATCGGGGCAAGAATAATGGGGTCATTTCCGGTCTGTTCCCTTCATGGAGAAGACGATCGAACAATGACAGAAGGAAGGGTGAAGGCAAATGGAGGGAGGAAGAGCGTGCGACAACAGTTCCAAATCGAAAGGGGAAGGCAAAGAGGAGGTGGACGGTTGCCATGGTACAGGAAGAGGTGCCCCGGCCTACATAGACGTCCGTTTGGATATTGTACAAAAGGACTCGTCGTCGTCTCACTAACATGTTGGAACGGGTCCACATGTCAACGAATCATGGTGTGTCATTTCTCGTGCAAAATGCGATCTAGCCGCGTTGGCCCGAGGTTCCGCATTATTTCTTGACTTTATTTTTTTAATTAATGGCGTGTCATTAAGTTTTGAAGCACAACTAATTGGTACTGTATGTAGACAAAATATAAACTACTCTACCACTACTCCACCTCTAGTACTAGTACGTATAAAAAGATACTATATAGGTTGGAGCTTCATCGCTTGCTTGCTAAGGCCTACCCACTTGCTTCTCGCACTATCACCCTCTCTCCAGATCTAAAAAAGATGGCAGTGGACCCTCTCTCTCCCTCCTCACCGGTGGTCACAGATCCGCCAGTATCTCGTCCGTCGGGGAATTAAAGGACGTGCACTGTTGACACACTTGTCGTCAGCGAGCGAGGTCACACACTGATGACAAGGCCGTCGTCTTAGACCTAGTGCCCGCGCGGGATGGCCTCCATCCCCAAGCTCGCTGGTGTAGTGTGTGCGAAGGACGACTACCACGAGCGAAGTAACTTCCCACCGACCCTCAGGTATGCTACCTTTTTTTGAACCATACCCTTGCTCTATTGCCCCATCTTCCACGTTGCTGCATGTGGATCTTTTCCACTCCACCATCTCCCCAATTTTCTATCCTCTGCTCTACTGGTCACGTAGAGGAAAACCTTAGTTTGAACTATTAAAGGAAACCCTACTTCATGCAGACTAATCCATGTCTGAGTTGAATAAGGAAAGGAAGGGAGAAAGTACTGTCGAAGAGACTAGGTATCGAACCCGCGTCTAGGTGGAAAAGGGGAAACCAGTAGCTAAGGAATGAGTCTCGTGTCTCTTGGTTGAAAAAGGGTAGAAAGGCATGACAACGCAATAGAGAAGGACGAGGTCGATAGGTTTGTTGTCCTTACATAGGAAAAAGGTGGCTAAAGAGAACAAAAATGGGACATGATCCACATATGCTGCCTGGATATTTGTTGCTCTAGGCAAACATACTTTCCTCACCACTCTATGCGTCCGTGGTGGTACATCGTACTGGTGTGCCCACTATCCGAATGGGCCTCCCATGCTCTTATTGCCACTTTTTTTGCTGTTAGTATAACGCCACCAATAAAGTCAAGCAATGCTACTGCTAAAGTGATGCCACATTTAACTAATGTCGCACTCAGTCTAATGGCACCAATAAATTTAAGCAATGGCATTTAATATCATTATATTATTTTAGGGTTAGCTATTAATTGTGGATGTATTAAAGATTTTTCAGCTAAGGCACTCTAATGTTGTTGCATAGCCAGTATACCAACAATGAAACTTGTTACTACCTTCAGATTTTTGCACTGTTAATGCTTATAGATTACATACCTCACTTTCATGACACAAGTCAATTTTTTGTACATTGTCACCAAAATGCCAAGGCACTGATGTCATTTTATTTTGGCTGAACTGCACAAAAAATTATGAAGAGAAGAGGAAAGGTCAAGAGTGGGCACCTCCTCCTCCGGTTGTTTTCTTGATTCGCTTGATCAAGTTTTTATGTTTGATCGATTATCAAGATAGGGATAGCAATTTTTAGGTCCGCTCGAGTCCGAAATGATATCTACCTTCACTGGTACATCGGCGTGCTATACAAATGGTTTTTAACCCCTTTACATGACGGCATTTCATATCGTCACCAAGTGAGTGTGGTCGATAGGGGGGGTCCTTCCCACACGACCCAGAAACCGTCAGGGATAGGCCCTCCTGGCACACAAAATGAGCTCGTGGGCGATCTGGTGGGGCATCGAAACCCAATTGTTTCCGTTCGTATGTACATCCCACATGGTGAATCCCAGAAAATCTTTTCTGTTCGTATGTATATCGCACACTATTTTTTGTGTGGAAACGTTTGTGCAAGGTGGCCTAACACAAACAGTTCTCTTCCAGAAGTCGTGTGTGATTGTTACTTGATCGAACACGCCTGCTTTCTAGAAATCGCGCGGGTTGTTTGAGTTCATCGCCCACGGTGTTGTCTGAGTAACCATTTGTAATAGAAAACCCCAATAAGCAGGGTAATTAGCCTATTATTGATAATCCATGTACTAACCAAATTGATATTTCTTAAAAAACACACGAGATATTTCATATCCGTATAACAGCAACCAGGATTTCATAATCGAATTACATCAGATAGCTTTGCTACTTAGTTACGCCATTACACAACAGCACCAAGTTTCATATGCAACATCAAAAACCTTTGGAAACTAGCATCATACACGGTAAATAGACAAATGAATCTCATATGGGAAACTGCAGAAGCGGAAGGAAAATATTGAGCCTTCAATGATGTTGAATGTCCTTGCAACTTTAGGCCAGTGGATATGGATAATTGCCCGCCCGACCTTCGTCCTCTTCAGCAAGACTTCAATATTGTATCGTGGGTGTTGAATGAATACCTTCCTCGCCTCTTGACCATGCAGGTGGTTTGAGAGGTAATCATCGGTGAACTGCTTTGAAAAGTACTGAAAACAAAGATATGCATAAATCGCTGTTCTAAATTTTGAAATGGCACAAGGGGTAAAAACAAGGTAAAAGAGTTAGTACCATCCTATAGTTGACTGGTTTATTCTTCATTGTGCAAACAAAGATCTTGCTGTTATTCGTTGCAAGTTTCTTCATCCTAACAATCTTTTTGAGTTTCTTGACTTGACTGATATTCATGGACATCTCATTTCCCCATATGCAAAATGGGTCGAACAGTGAGTCTAAGCCTCTGACAGCAGGACCTACATGTGCAAGACCAAATTGTAAGAAACCTAAATATTAGAATGATTCCTACAACTGCACCATAGTGTGCTATTAGCCAAAGGACCATGCTTGAACAAACCTCGATGGTAAATCGCGGTGTCTCCCATTGTTTCCCTGCAACACACATAAGGAAGATCTTCATCAGGTTAACTGAGAGTTGCCATACTATCAGTAGAATGTGTATTGAGTATAGCCAAATTCAATTTATTTCACATGCATAACAATACAAAATTGTACCCACAACAAATAAAAATCAAATTGCAGAACTGAACCAAACAGTTAAATGGACATCAGGCCAAATGAACCAAAATAGTTAACTGAGCACGACATTGCAGAATAGAAACATGTACTAGAAGATAAGACAGTTAACAAAACAAAGAATGCTTGAGAATGGTACTACAAAATGTAGCAATTATTGGACCAAAGTGTTAACTAAATATTACATTTAAGAGGACCAAACTGTTAACTGAACATCAGATTGCATATTAACATTACAGAGGACAAATCACTAGAAGGCACTGACGGTGACCTCAAGAAAAAGCATGAACTATATTTTAAAAGTAGACAACCGTGTGGCGGTGTCGACGGTGGCCTCGGAGATGAGGTGCTCCTCCAAGATCTGGCGGCTGGCACGCATGGCAGCCATAGCGACCTCGTGCGATCATGCGGCTGCATGCTACCGAGCTCCATGTTATACTGCATGCAAAATGGCTATGGGCGGCGCTTAATTGGAGGAGGGGGACAGTGATTTCGGCGTATGGTATAGCACCGTCGGTCGGGGCATGTGGGACGGGAAAGGAGGAGGATGGTGTGGGTGGGTGATACGTCTCCATCGTATCTACTTTTCCAAACACTTTTGCCCTTGTTTTGGACTCTAACCTGCATGACTTGAATGGAACCAACCCGGACTGACGCTGTTTTCAGAAGAGTTGCCATGGTGTTATTTTTGTGCAGAAATAAGAGTTCTCGGAATGACCTGAAAATCAACGGAGAATATTTTTGGAGTATATAAAAAATACCGGCGAAAGAATCAAGGCCAGGGGGCCCACACCCTGTCCACGAGGGTGGGGGCGCGCCCCCTACCTCGTGGGCCCCCTGGTGCTCCACCGACCTCAACTCCAACTCTATATATTCACGTTTGGGGAGAAAAAAATCAGAGAGAAGGATTCATCGCATTTTACGATACGAAGCCACCGCCAAGCCCTAATGGGCTGATCTGGAGTCCGTTCGGGGCTCCCGAGAGGGGAATCCATCACCATCGTCATCATCAACCTTCCTCCATCACCAATTTCATGATGCTCACCGCCATGCGTGAGTAATTCCATCGTAGGCTTGCTGCACGGTGATGGGTTGGATGAGATTTATCATGTAATTGAGTTAGTCTTGTTAGGGTTTGATCCCTAGTATCCACTATGTTCTGAGATTGATGTTGCTATGGCTTTGCTATGCTAAATGCTTGTCACTAGGGCATGAGTGCCATGATTTCAGATCTGAACCTATTATGTTTTGATGAATATATGTGAGTTCTTGATCCTATCTTGCAAGTCTATAGTCACCTATTATGTGTTATGATCCGTTAACCCCGAAGTGACAATAATCGGGACCACTCCCAGTGATGACCGTAGTTTGAGGAGTTCATGTATTCACTAAGTGTTAATGCTTTGGTCCGGTACTCTATTAAAAGGAGGCCTTAATATCCCTTAGTTTCCAATAGGACCCCGCTGCCACGGGAGGCTAGGACAAAAGATGTCATGCAAGTTCTTTTCCATAAGCACGTATGACTATATTCAGAATACATGCCTACATTACATTGATGAACTGGATCTAGTTCTGTGTCACCCTATGTTATAACTATTGCATGAGGAATCGCAACCGACATAATTATCCATCACTGATCCATTGCCTACGAGCTTTTCACATATTGTTCTTTGCTTAGTTAATTTTGCGTAGCCGCTGTTACAATCACTACAAAACTGCTAACGTTACTTTTGCCACCGTTACCATTACTATCATATTACTTTGCTACTAAATACTTTGCTGTAGATATTAAGTTTTCCAGGTGTGGTTGAATTGACAACTCAGCTGCTAATACTTGAGAATATTCTTTGGCTCCCCTTCTGTCGAATCAATAAATTTGGGTTGAATACTCTACCCTCGAAAACTGTTGCGATCCCCTATACTTGTGGGTTATTAGTGGGGCATGGATTACGTGACCATATCGACGAGGCCCCATGGCAAGAAGAAGGGTCGGCCGCGAGGAGGCTGCACAATAAGAAGAAGGGTCGCCAGCGAGGAGGCGGCGCTGCAAGAAGAAGGGTCGCCGGCGAGGAGGCGGCGGTGTAAGAAGAAGGGTCGCCGGCGAGGAGGCTGGGCTGCCAGTAAGCAGCAGTGAAGGTTTGAACTTGGAAAGCAAGGAGGAACAGTGGAAATGTGACTTTTGGTGCGATGGAGGGGGCGGGGAGATAGATATTTCCGCGGTGGAAAAAAAATTTCGCTCGGGGCCACGAGAAACTGGCGCGCAAGTGTGGTTCAAGTGGGGGCGGTGGACTGTAGAAGATGAAGCTTCCTGCGTAAGCCACACAAGATGCTGCCCCAAGATATTTTATATCGCATCCCACACTATTCTTTCTAGTAAACTGTTTGTCATATACCTGATTTTTCATTATGTTTTGAAAGACAAAATGGTGTTACGGAGGGAAAGGATGGTGTTTGAATTGCTAGAACATTTACGTACAGTGAACATGCAACTAGTACATCAGTGTCGTGTTTAAATTTGGAATTATTACGGGTTCGTTTGGCATTTATGCATTAATTGAGTTTCTGGGCATTTAATGTGCATAATTCAATTTTGAACTACAAGCGCATGCTCCAGTGCACCAAAGTTTGTTGAAAAATCACATGTGTGTCTTTGGATGAATTTATAGGTCCCATGCAAGAAATGGGAATTAAATTCAAACATCTGGGCATCGTGGCTCGGCCGGAAAGATTGAGAAACTTGGTTTTTTAATTCCTGTAAATCCAAAATACACCTGAAAATCATGAAACTTGGCATGGTGTCATGACATGGCATCAACATGCTGCGATAAATTTTTGGGACGAATTGGGACAAGCTTTGGTATAAGCTTCTTGCAAACTGGAGCTTCCCTCAAGAAGGCTTGTGGTTCCGAGAGGGAACGTGTCACCTCCGTGTGTGAAACGACATAAGTACACTGCCTTCCCCTGCCTTAATATTTTTACACGGGCAGATTAGACCAAATAGAAGTATCGTGCTAAATTTTGGAATTATTCCGGGTTTGTTTGGCCTTTTTTATACATTAGTTGAGTTTCTAGGAATTTAATGTGCATAATTCAAATTTGAAATACAAGCACATGCTCCAGTGCACCAAAGTTGGTTGAAAAATCACATGTGTGTCCTTGGGAGAATTTCTAGGTCCCATGCAAGAAATGGGAATGAAATTCAAACATTTGGGCGTCGTGGCTCGGCCGGAAAGATTGAGAAACTTGGTTTTTAATTCCTGTAAATCCAAACCACGCCTGAAAATCATGAAACTTGGCACAGTGTCATGGCATGGCACCAACATGCTGTGGTAATTTTCTTGGCCGAATTGGGACAAGCTTTGGTGTAAGCTTCTTGCAAGCCGGAGCTTCTCTCAAGAAGGCTCGTGGTTCCGAGAGGGAACATGTCACCTCCATGTGCGAAACGACATATGTACACTGTCTTCTCCCACCTTAATTTTTTTATAGAGGCAGATTAGACCAAATAAAAGTATCGTGCTAATTTTTGGAATTATTCCGGGTTCGTTTGGCCTTTTTTATACATTAATTGAGTTTCTGGGCATTTAATGTGCATAATTCAAATTTGGAGTACAAGTACATGCTCCAGTGCACCAAAGTTGGTTGAAAATCACATGTGTGTCCTTGGGTGAATTTCTATGTCCCATGCAAGAAAAGGGAATGAAATTCAAACATTTGGACGCCATGGCTTGGCCGGAAAGATTGGGAAACTTGGTTTTTAATTCCTGTAAATCCAAAACATGCCTGAAAATCATGAAACTTGGCATAGTGTCATGACATGGCACCAACATGCTACGGTAATTTTTTTTGGCCGAATTGGGACAAACTTTGGTGTAAGCTTCTTGCAAACCGGAGCTTCTCTCAAGAAGGCTCGTGGTTCCAAGAGGGAACGTGTCACCTCCGTGTGCGAAACGACATACGTACAGTGCCTTCTCCCACCTTAATTTTTTACACAGGCAGATTAGACTAAATAGAAGTATCGTGCTAAATTTTGGAATTATTCCGGGTTCGTTTGGCCTTTTTTATAGATTAATTGAGTTTCTAGGCATTTAATGTCCATAATTCAAATTTGAAGTACAAGCACATGCTCCAGTGCACCAAAGTTGGTTGAAAAATCACATGTGTGTCCTTGGGTGAATTTCTAGGTCCCATGCAAGAAGTGGGAATGAAATTCAAACATTTGGGCGTCGTGGCTCGACCGGAAAGATTGAGAAACTTGGTTTTTTAATTCCTATAAATCCAAAACATGCCTGAAAATCATGAAAGTTGGCATGATGTCATGACATGGCACCAACATGTTGTGGTAATTTTCTGTCCGATATGCGAAAGCGCACACATTAACAATCAACAAAGTCATTTTGGAATAATTGTTGTCATGTTACAAATCCGAAACACAAGTATTTATTGAAATCGCGGGCGTGCTACTTACCAATTACATGCCTTCACGCGTCCCCTCTTTTTATTGGCTAGGAGGTGTCGTGCAGGGTAGCTATTTGAGTACGAGAGGCGTGCGATCATACCCCTGCACGTGCTCATCGGGAGGAGAGCCCTTTGACCTCTACCCGCCGCGCACCTCCCTCCCAACATCTCCATTAATGGCGCCGGAGCCCCTGTTCTACGGCGTGGATATATGTCTCAATGGACTGAGATTTAAGAGAGAAAAATGAAAATCTGAAAAAAAAATTGCACGGATCTTGCTGTAAGATCCAACGGACCTATATAGCATCGACTGTGACTTATAGCAAGCATGGTGAATATAAGGACGATGACAATGGATAATAATTGTCTTACATATTTAGGAACATAACTAAAAAAGCCACATGCAGCAATGCCCGAAATACACAAGGGCAAAAGAAGAAGGAAGACAACGATCCGGCTCACCGATCTCTACTTTCTTGATGCGTTGCTGCATGCCGCGGGAACTAGTCTCCGCGCCGAGCGGCGATGAGCTCTTTCTTGTCCTCAAGATGCTGCTTGAGAGCATCCATAGATTCCTCCACTAGCCTTTTGCGCTCGATCCGCAGCATGTCATTCTCGTCCATAAATTTATCGATGATGACGCCGGTCCTCTTCAACAAGGCAGTGGTCTCCTACTGCTGCTCCGCACTTCCCACGATCTTTGCCCTCAGCAGGCCGCACTTGGCCAGGAGCTTCGCATTTCTCTCATTTGGTTGTTGGATGACGCCGGTAGCCTGTTCAAAAGAGGCTTTCATGTCATCCTGCAACCTCGCCCAGCCGGAGATCTGATCCATACGGCTATGGACGATCGCATGCATGCGCCTGTAAGGGTCCTCGCCTGCCCGTGAGACATTTTCCTAGGCCACCACGGCACGGGAGGACATCTCTGCTGCATTTGCGGTGCGGCGGGACATCTCTTCTACTTCCGCGGTGCGGCCCGACCAGTCTGATGCATCGACGGCGCGGCGGTGCTGCTTCGGCGGCACGGCAGGACCCCTGTGATGCTACGGCCGCGCGGCGGGACATGTAGGTTGCTTTCTCGATGAGGCGGGACATTTCTCGTGCTTCCACTTCCATGCTTGCATCTCCCTGGTGGCAATCTCTCGACCCAGAACTCACACTGGCCATGGCAGATGCAAGGGAACAATCATGAATGACTTTGTTTTTGTGGATGAGGAGTTGAGGAGGAATGTGCAGTCATCTTGGAGTAGTAGTATTTATAAACGTGTACTAATACGCTCCTTAGTGTGAAACCATTTAGGTTATGATCGGTGTGAACATGTTTGCAATTAAATATAGTGTGGCCGTAATTTGGAATGTGACGAGACGCAAGCCCAAAATATATGAACGGTTATAAGTGCCTTCCACAGAAGGCGTAACGTGGGCACGCCTTCTCGGCCGCGTATGTGGCGTTTGCACCATAGGGTGCACCGCAATAGGCAATGTCAGCACACGTCTTGTTCCAACAACCGTGCGCGCTCGTTATTACCATCGCGCACACTTCTTTTAATTAGAATGTGTGTGCCCGTCTAGCACACACACGCTGATCTATCTAACTGTTTCTGTTTGTTGTGGCTAATCGCAAACAGTTCATCCATGTGAAGTGTATGCCATCAATCGCAGACACTTTGATCTGGCTGACCCGTTTCTGTTCTGTTGCCTAATCGCAAATAGTAAATCCTTCTGAAGCATATGCCCTCAGTCGCACACACCTTTATCTAGCTGCCCGTTTCTATTGTTCCTCCTCATCACAAACAGTTCATCCGAGTGAACTATATGTTGTACTCCCTCTGGTCCTTTTTACTCTGCACATTGGATTTGCCGAAAGTCAAACTTTGCTAAGTTTGACCAAATTTATATTAGAAATTGTTAGCATCTATAATATCAAATAAATATAATATGAAAATATATTCCAAAATGAATCTAATGATATTGGTGTTGTTATGTGAATGTCTATAATTTTTTATATAAACTTGGTCAAAGTTGGATGAGATTGACTTAGAACAAACCTAATATGCAAAGTACAAAGGACCGGAGGGAGTATATTGCACATGCCTTCATCTCGCTGCACGTTTCTTTTGTTCCGCCTCATCGCAAATAGTTCATTGAACTAAACTGTATGCCCTACATCGCACACACAATTAAAATTAGAACCGTTTTTGATGCGTCCGGCATCGCAAACATTTTGCACCTTTTTGGCGGTTCTTTTACACCACAGTTTGCGATTATTGCATCGCACACAGTTTCGTCAAAGGGTCTCTGATTGTAGTGTCGCGTTAGCAGCAACCTGCAGTAGTGCTTGAAGGTACATAGTTTGCAAAAAACACTTCATTAATTAATAATGCTAGTTACCTTCAGACATTTGTATTTGGTTTAATGTTGTTGCATAGCTAGTATACCAATGCTGAAACTTGTTACCTTTACATTTTTTATAGTTAATGCTTATAGAAATCTTCCAGTGCTAGCTTATGGAAATATGTTCAGTAAAACCATTGTACTGTACCCCGTAATAAAAAACTACTCTACTATTGCACTAGCCACTAGATTAGTGTGTATTTGTACTATTTGAATGGTGTTGCATTAGTGTATGGACATATATAAGGTGTGGCAAGCTTTTCCAGATATGTGCTCAAGAAAACTACTACTTGTTTTTCTAAATACTAGACGTTTGGGTACTTTAAATTGAACTGCGAAAACGTCTTATATGAAGGAACAGCGTGTGTAGAGTTCACTCAAATTATGCTGGTAAATCTAGTCACACCTTTGTTAAAATTAATGCTTATTATGTTATCGGAGGAGGTCTGCATGTTTGTCTCTAATGCCTGTCGATTACATACCTGACATCATGATGTAATGGTAAGTCATTTCTTTTTGTACAGTGTCACTAAATTGTCAAGGCGGTGATGGCATTTTGTTTTAGTTGAACTACACAAAATATGCTCAAAACAAGAGGAAAGGTTAGGAATGATTCAATCTTTCAGAAAATACTATGTATGCCTTCCTAACAGCAGCCGTTGTTGCCTTGTTTATTCCTTCAAACAGTTGGTTAGTGTAAGTGCATCTAGTGCCACCCCTAGTTGGTTTTGGAGTATTGACGACAAACCTGGTTGAGGGACTAATGTGTTTGTGAGAATTGCAGGATAACACAGGTAGAAGTCCCTCATTGATTCGGTTTTCCTACCAGAGATGACCCCTAAAAATGTATGAAGACATTGAAGTCAAAGGTGGGATGTGAAGACATTCACATTGAAGACTATGACAAGAGAAGACAACGTGTGAAGACTATGGAGCGCGAAGACTTAGTTGTTTGTTCGTTCTTTTTCTTCTTTGTTGAGTCATAGGAACCACCGTACTGTTAAGTGGGGTCCAAGAGAACCAGTCAGAATGACTGAAGTGATGCTTAACCAAAATCCTATGTCTTCGAGCGAAGACAATAAGAGCAAATCTTATCCAGAGCTGGGTAAGTCAGCTTTGCTTGTAGCCCAAGTAAAGTTGTCATGTGTGTTTGAAATCTGACCGTTGGAACACATGTCAGTTCCTTAGTGACCCAGGGTCATTTCGGACAAATCAGGTCGGGTTGCCTAGTGGCTATAAATAGCCCACCCCTTACAACCATAAACGGTTGGCTGCTCAGAGTTAGTGCACGGCTTTTGTCGTTTGAGAGCAACCCACCTCAAAGCCTTTGAGAGAGAATTCCTTGCGAGGATAAAGCCCTAAACACCCAGAGCCAAAGAGTGTTCGGCATCACTTAAGTCTTCCTGTCTGTGTCATCTGAAGACTTATTACACTTGAGGACTGTGAATCCTCCAGCCGGTTAGGCGTCGCGTTCTAAGCATCCAAGAGTCATTGTGGATCGCCGGTGAACGAAATCTATGAAGGTTTGGAAGTCTACCTTGAAGACTTACTAGAGTGATTGGGCGAGGACTAGGTGTCCTTAACTTAAGGGGAATAAGGTGAAGACGTGGTCTTCTGAGTTGAATCTGAGCCTCCCTAACCAGACATACAATTGTCACAGCAACTGGAACTGGTCCAACAGATCATTGTCTTCAACAAGTCACTGGTTTCATCCTTCCCATCCCTTTACTTACTGTTGGTCCTGGTGAAGTCATTGTATGATTGCATTATCTTTTGTCTTCACTGAGTGACTGCTTGTTCTGATTGGCTTCACACTATTTTCCTACTTGATCTATACTGCCTAGCTGCTATTAGTCATTGTGCTTTCACTTCATTGAATACTTGTCTATGGCTTGCTTAGTGTAGTCTACCTTCCGCTGCATGGTAATAGGTTTATTCCTATCGTTTGTCTTCGAAACTTCCATGTTTTGAAGACTTTCATAAAAATTGCCTATTCACCCCCCCTCTAGTCGATCACTAGCACTTTCAATTAGTATCAGAGCAAGGTACTCCCTTGTTCTGTGTGATTCGGTTTAACCACCTGAAGTTTTAGCTATGTCGACTGCAGGGATAATCAAAGTCTCCGCTGCGTGCCCAGTCTTCGATGGAACTGAATATCCCTACTGGAAGAATAAGATGCGCAAGCATCTTGAAGCCATTGATGTCGACTTATGGTATGTCGTCAAGAATGGCGTTCCCAAGGCCGGTGAAGGTGTCACCGCTGCTGATGTCAAGAAGTTCGTTCTACTGGACTCCACTGCCAAGAACATCATCTGTGGTCATCTGACCAAAGGACAGTATGGCCGTCTGAGTGCTTTGGAAACATCTAAGCTAGTCTGGGACTGGCTCTCCAAGGTTAACGAAGGCGTCTCAACCCAGAGAGATCAGAGAACCAGTGTCCTTCGCAACCTCTTCAACCGCTTCAAGAGAAATGACAATGAGAATGTCCAACTCACATTTGATCGACTCACTGACATCACAAATGAGCTTCAAGCCTTCGGCGCTATTGAGATGACCATGCATGAAGTCGTCAAGACACTCCTGAGATCACTTGACAGCTCATTTGACAACCTAGCCCTGATGATTCAAGAACGTCCTGACTTCAAGACACTCGATCCTTCTGACATACTTGAGAGGCTCAACACACATGAGTTTCAACTTTCTGAGAAAAGAGACATCTACGGTCCCAACTATGGGCGAACTCGTGCCTTGAAGGCAAAAGCTGTCTCCTCATCTGAAGAAGAATCTGATAGCAGTTCTGATGATCCTGAAGACATTGGAAAGGAGCTTGCTATGCTTGTGAAGAAGTTCCAAAAATTCACCAAGAAGAAAGGCTTCAGAAAGTCTTCACGATCAAGCCCAAGGAATGATGAAGCTTCTGCTCATGACTACAAGAAGAGAACATGCCACAAGTGCAAGAAACCTGGCCACTACATCTCTGAGTGTCCGCAGTGGGACAATGAGAACAAGAAGAAGAAGAAGAAGAAGAAGAAGAAGAAGAAGAAGAAGAGCAAGGAGTATGATTCTGATGACAAGAAGAAGAATAAATACTCAAAGTCTTCTTCCAAGTCTTCCTCAAAGTCTTCATCACACAAGAAGAGCTCATCTGGCAAGGCTCGTGCGCTTGTTGGCAAGGAAATGGATTCAGAGGAGTTCGCTTCTGAGGAGGCGGAGGTGGAGTCTGAGGAGGAGTCCGATTCTGGCGTTGCGAGTCTAGCTACAGCATACGTTTCCAAGTCCATCTTCAACATTGAAGACAATGACTTCATCACCGACACCGATGCAAAAGACAAGGACTACTCCGCTCCCACCTACTGCTTCATGGCACGCGGTGCCAAGGTAAACACACGCACTACTCACTATCAAACATCCAGTGAATATGACTCTGATTGTGGTTCCAAAACCAGCCACAAAACACTTGCTAAAATTGCAACTAAACAACAGAAAGCTATGGAACATATTCAAAAACTATTAGACAAAAGCGATGACCTGTTAGACACTAAAATGACTCGATCTCAGTCCTTAATTGAAGACATAAAAAATCTTCATGTTAAGTATGACGAACTTGAAAGTCGTCATGAAACGCTCTCAACAACTCATGAAAAGCTTTCCTATGATTATCTTGAAAGGAAGCAAGATCTTGAGAAATTGAGAGCGGCTCATGAAGATCTTCAAAAGGGAAATGAGTCACTTCGCGCCAAACAGATCAGTTCCGCTCAGGAAGGATTTGAACCACCAATTCTTAAATGCATTGAGTGTGACAACGCTACTTCTGTTGCTGGATGTTCTACTGCTGCTACTATTGCAATATCTTCAACTGTTGATGTGGTAACTAACCCCTCTGCTGAGGATACCACTGCTATTGCTGATGAAAATGCTAGGTTGAAGACATTGCTTGAAACAGGGATGTACAAAAGTCTCAAAGGGCATCAGACACTATGTGATGTCCTCAAAAGGCAGATCCTGAACCGAAACCCTAGAAAAGAGGGTCTTGGGTTCGAAGGAAAATGAATGCTGATGGCTCTTACTGGAAACCTGAGCAGTACCCCAAAACCACATGGGTTGCTGCAAAGGAACCCTCGGTGGATCCATCCACCCTGTCAGGCTTCAATTGTGCTAATCCCATTGTTATTGATGAATCCTTTGATGCAAACTATAAATTGTTTAAGAATCAGAATGGTGAAGTGTTTGCCAGGTATATTGGTACTAACTGCAGGAATGGGCCACCTATGAAGAAAGTCTGGGTGTCGAAAAGGTTGCTGGAGAATCTTCCTGTGAATTTCATCATGACACCACAAGTGAAGAAGACAAACCCCAGACCACAGGCTTCATATGGTCCAAAGGCTTCATACAGACAAAGGACTCACCTGAGTCGCACTAATGCAAATGTTTTGCAGGGAAGCCATACTCAGGCCTATGAATATGAGCGCGTTTCATCAAACCGCCATGTTCATAAGACCAAGAACTACTCTGCTTATTCTTATGAGTACTATTGTCCACCTGCAAGACTTTTTGCTAGGGCTCCAAAGACAAAATTCTCAGATGTTGCACTTAGACTCATTGCTTCGAAGCCGCCCTTGAAGATGTGGGTGGCTAAGAAAGCTTAACTCTCTTTTGCGGGGAAAGGTCTCCGGCCGACAATCAAATTCGTCTGAAGCTATTGCTGGGGACCTTAAACATCTTGTAGGGCGCAAGATCAAATGCCCAAATGGTCTTATTATGTATTTTATTCTTGAGTCGCTTGCTACTTGCCCTATCAGTCCTAACCTCGATCTAAGCTTTCATAATCCACTTGCTCGTCAAATGTTTATGCTTCACAATTCTCTTCGTGAAGCCTATCCCCCTAACTGCACTGTAGGGTACGACACCAGCTGCTTCAGAGTGGATTATTGATAGTGGGTGTACTAATCACATGACTGGCAAGTGAAGTCTTCTCATGGACTCAACCTTACGTCCATCTGACAAAAGTCATATCACATTTGCTGACATTGGTAAGAGAAAGGTATTGGGTCTAGGTAGAGTTGCAATCTCAAGGTATCAACACATGGATAAAGTCATGCTTGTTGAATCCCTTGGTTTCAACTTAATGTCTCTCTCAATGCTTTGCGATTTGAACATGATTGTGATGTTTGGAAAATATCATTTCATTGTTCTAATGGAATCTGACAAGTCTCTAGTCTTTGAAGGGTATCGGAAAGATGATTTGTATGTGGTAGATTTCTCAGCAGGACCACAACTTGTCGTATGTATTCTAGCAAAAGCTTCTGAATGCTGGCTCTGGCATCGGAGGCTAGGGCATGCTGGCATGAGGAACCTGCACACCCTTGCAAGGAAGAAGCATGTCATAGGCATCGAGGGCGTCAAGTTCAAGAAGGATCACTTATGCGGTGCCTGTGAAGCAGGAAAGATGACAAGGGCCAAGCATCCCTCGAAGACAATCATGACAACGACTCAACCCTTCGAATTGCTCCACATGGACCTTTTTGGTCCCACGCATTACTCAACTCTTACTACTACTACTTGTCTCTATGGCTTTGTCATTGTTGATGATTATTCAAGATATACTTGGGTGCATATAATCCTCTACAAGACTGAAGTGCAGGATGTCTTCAGACGCTTCGCCAATCGAGCCATGAACAACTATGGCGTCAAGATCAAGCACATCAGAAGTGACAATGGCACTGAATTCAAGAACACTGGCCTAGACACTTATCTTGATACTTTGGGCATCACACATGAATTCTCAGCTCCATACACGCCGCATCAGAATGGCATCGTGGAACGCAAGAATAGAACACTTATTGAGATGGCCCGGACGATGCTTGATGAATACAAGACTCCAAGAAAGTTCTGGCCTGAAGCCATTGATACTGCATGCCATATCATCAACCGTGTTTATCTTCACAAGCTTCTGAACAAGCTACTGGCAAGAAGCCAATGTCAGTTACTTCAGAGTATTTGGTGCCAGGTGCTGGATCAAGGATCCATATCACACTTCAAAATTTGCACCGAAAGCACATGAAGGTTTTATGCTTGGATATGGAAAGGATTCGCACTCCTACAGAGTCTTCAACCTCTTTCACTATAAAGTGGTTGAAACTGTGGATGTGCGGTTTGATGAGACTAACGGCTCGCAAAGAGAGCACCTGCCAAATGTGCTAGATGAAGTTCCATCCAGTGAATCAATCAAACTTATGGGAACTGGAGAAATCATACCATCTGAAGCTCAGCCTGAAGAGGAACTTATCATCTATGCACCTGATCAACCTGAAGACAATGCTCAGCCTGAAGACAATCCTTCTAACGATGATAATGATCAGCAAGAGCAAAATCTTCGTCCTGTCCATCCTCGTGTTGCAAATGAAGTACAGATTGAAAGGATAATTGTCGGGGGTTTGGTGCGACATATGCCAATGGATGGCTTATCATGGTGGGGGCGAGTAGAACATTGCCGGTGCCTGGAAACAGGATGACGCGAAGACATGCATGCCGGCGAATCTTACCCAGCTTCGGGGCTCTCCGGGGAGATAATACCCCTACTGCTGCTCTGCGGGGTCTCTGCATGATCACTATGGCAAAGTGCTTACACGGTTGCTCCTTGAGCTGTTTTTTGGTGGTGGGAGAGGGCAAGACTAGCTCTCTCCCTCCTATATGATTTGGTCTAGAGCTAATGGGTTCCAACCCTTTGCATGGGTGCCCTGGGGGGTTTATATAGGCCTACCCCCAGGGGTACAATGGTAATCCGGCTGGGCGCGGGCCCAGCCGTCAGTGTCTCTGGCCTCCGTCTTCTCTGCTGACCGCTGGGGCCCGTCGACTAGCGAGCCCCGCCGACTGGCCGGGTACGGAGCCGACATGCCGCGTCCGCCGCGGGCGGGTCTTGCCGGCTGTTGATTACTGTAGCCGTACTTTTGATGACGCGGGCTTGATCATGAGGTCGTGGCAACAGCCCCGCCGCCTGGCGGGCAATCACTGTTGCCACTCCCCATCTCATCTTGATTAATGGCGCGTGGGCCCCGGGGGAGGGCTCGGCCGACTCCCCTGGGCCGACTCCCGACGGGTCCGACTGGTGGTTCTCCCGCCGTCTCTCGAGGTCTCACTGACTGGTGGGCCCTGCTGCCTCCAGGCCGTATAGACAAGCCGTCATGGGTGCAGGATTCAGCCCTGCGGTGCTGATGTCAGGGCCGGCATGGCAACAGTGCCACGCCGCACGGAGATCTTCCGGGGTACGGCGTGCTGTGGCCATGCCTGCCCTTGGTGAGGGGCGGGGGTGGTCTTTGCTATAGCCATGCCCCTGCCTCGTCCCCTTTGATGAGGTCATGGGGTTTGTTGGAGTCACAGGCCGACTCCCCAAAGCCGGCTTCTCTGGAAGTCGTCCCTGGGACTCGACTGTGAGCGGGCAGTCGGCCGCCTTGCCGTCGACTCCTCAGGAGGCGGCTCTTTGTCCTGGGGTCTTGAGGGGCGCAGCCTGCCCCGATGTCTTGAAAGGTTATGGGACTCGGGTTGGCCTACCCATGGCCCATTACTCCGACAGTAGTCCCCGAAGCTGGTGAGGCGCCGCGGACGATCGGCCGAGAAGCCTCAGCAGTTTCTCTTTCCGGGTGCTCAACACATGGTCTTTGATTGACTTCTGCCAGGCCGACTAGAAGGAGTCGGACTTGCTCAACTTGGACTCACTCAATTTCGCCTCGCTCAGTATTTCGAACGTCGCGGCGGGATTTAATTGGCGTGCTGGCTAAGCCTCCAGGCCGCCGCCCGTTCTTGGCCTGTCACGCGAGGGCACGTGGCTAGGCCATCCTGCCAGCCTACGCACGCGATGGGACAGGCCCATAGGCGGCGCCCGCCACTACCGCACCTCGGCGACCGAGCGGATCCGCTGCGGCCCCGGTGGATGGTTGGGATTCCCGTGGAGTTACTGCGCGCAGTAAAATTATCGTGGATCGTGGGGGTCGTGGGGTTGTGGGCGCAGTATATCCCCACGTCCGCCCCCTCGGCTTCGCAGCCCACGAGGCTATAAGTAGGGGGGAAGAGGGGGGCATGCGCACCCCTCCTCCCCACTACTCCTCGTTCTCTTCCTCCTTGCTGCTCCTCGCTCTCCTCCTTCCTCTTCTCTTCTTCGCTCCGCCGTACGCCCAAGCTCTGGCGAACGCTGCGGCGACAGCTCGCGATGAGTTCTTCCTCCGCCGCCGCGCCTCCCCCAATGCGCTCCGGCACCTGGGACGGCTCCGAAGTTCATGAAGACCACATTGAGTTCCTCTGCCGAACCCGTCAGCTTCCCGGCGAGGATCACGTGCAGGTGCATCTTGCGCCGAAGGGGTGATTTCACCCGCACCGTAGGAGGGCGAGCGGGTCATCTTCCGCTCGCACTGCCTGCGCGGGCTGGGGCTGTCGGCGAGCAGTTTCTTCCGGTCCTTCCTGGAGTTCTACGGCCTCCAGCCGCACCACCTCACCCCAACACAGTGGTGCTGCTGTCCGCCTTCGTGGCCATGTGCGAAGGCTTCCTCGGAGTCCTCCCCACCCTCGAGCTCTGGGGGGAGTTCTTCTTCTCCAAGCTCGGCACCCAGGCTGCGGGCGTGCCGGCTCAGTGCGGTGCTTTCATCGTCGTGCGAAGGTTGGGGGCCGACAATCCCTTCCCCTCCATCTCGCTGATCAAGTCGGTGAAGATGTGGCAGAGATCCTACTTCTACGTCAAGAACGCCTCCGCGAGGGGAGACTGGGTCAACTTGCCGGCTTTCGAAGCTAGCCCGCCGGCTAGGCGACTGCCCAACTGGTCGTACCGGGCAAAGTCGCTGACGCCTGCGGGAGCCGGCGCCATCACGCGGCTCCAAGTGCTGACGCAGTCGGAGGGTCTAACTGGTCCGGACCTGCTGGCCGCCTTTGTTTCACGCCGAGTTCTTCCACTCCAAGGCCGCCCTCATATGATATGCCAGATGAGCGGGCACCGCGACCCGAGTCGGATGTGCACCAAGGACATGCCTCACGAAGAGGTGGCCTTCATGGTGAACTACCTCTCGGACAGCAGGCTCCTGGAGGACTGGCGATTCGGCAAGGAGCCGTACTCCCGCGCCAACCCCTGCCCGTGGTGAGTCGCCTTTCTTTTATTTCTTTGGATTGTCTTCTTCTTGCCGAGTTTTTTTTGACCAGTCGGCTTTGGTTAGAATCCCCTCCTTCACCCACCAGCCGGCACCTCGGGGCCGGCCCGCGAGTTCCTCGCTGACCGGGCGGAGAGCGACGTCGATGACCCCGATCTGGGGGCGGCGGCTCTGGAAGATGATAGGAGGAGGAGGAATAGCGGGCGACTTCAGGCCTTCGGCCACTTTCGCCGACTGGCCTGACGACGACGCTGAGGGAGAAGTCGCCCCTCGCCATCGGCCAGGAGCCAGCCAGCCTGGCGCGGGTTCTTCTGCCGCGCCGGGTGCTCCAGGCGGCGGGAAGAAGCGCAGGGCCGTGCCGACCTTGTTCGGCAGTCGACTGAAGAAGCCCAAGGGTTCGGCTGCGGCGACCCGGCGGGACGAGGCGGCTGCGAAGGCCATCCGCTTCCGTAAGAAAGTGAAGAAGCCGCCGTTGGTCTCCGCGTATGTATCCTGTCTTCAAAGTTTTATTCTTTCTTCGTGATTTGTCTGAGTCTCTGCTTGCCCCTCTTGCTTCAGGGCTCCCCTCTCTCTTGAGAGGGTCACCGCCGCCTCCGTCATGGGGTCAGCGGAGACATCCGCCACCACTCGGCGGATTGACCCCGCTGCTGACCTCCGGGAGGCGATGGAGCGGAATGCGCAGGAGAAGCGCAACGAAGAAGAGGCCCTCCGCCTGGAGAAGGCGGAGGCCGACAGGGCGGAGGCCTCCGCTAAGAAAAAACTAGCGGAGGCCGAAGCCGCCGCCGCGGCGAAGCAGCAGGCTGAGGAAGCCGCACACCGCCAGTCGGCAGTGCTCGTCACCCCGTTGAACTCTGTGCCGCCGCCTCCAGAGTTCACGGAGCAGACTGGGGAAGCCGGCGGGGAGAACCCCGCCGTGGAGGGGGAGGGCGGCGACCCCTGTACGCCAGATGCGAACGTTCCATCGCCGCCTCCGCCGCCGTCTGAAGGTGCGCAGGGCGTGCAACCGGCGGGCCCTCTGGTGCCGCCGACCGAAGACGAGGCCGTGGCGAGGCTACTCCTCCAAGTCGGCTCGCCAACGCGCCGCCGTCTGGAGAAGGCGACTTCGGCGCCCCGTCCCCTGGAAACCGGTGCTGCCAGCTCGGCGATCCCAGACGCTGAGGCGACGAGCGCCGCACCCATTGGGTGGGTGCGAGGAGGCGGCACAGGGCCGCTGAACCAGGCGCTTCTGGACGTCCAGGCGAAGCTTCATGCCGAGGGCGACGCTCTCCAGAATTGCACCAAGGCGTACCTGGCGTCGCGGGCAGCCGTCCGGGTATGTTTTTCCTTTTGGCCTTTGTTTTTCTTGTTCCTCTCTGTGGGGGCGCGCCAGCTCACCCACTGGGTGTAGTCCCCGAGTTTCGGGCTGGCTGCTGAGCAGGCAGCCCGGAACTCCAATTGATGAACTTTGGGTATTAACTTTTTGTCTGAAACGTTCGTCGCAGGATTACCACAACCTCCGCATCACTGCCTTCAACCGTAACGTTGAAGAGCTGGGCAAGCGGACCGCCGATCTGTCGGAGAGCCAGAGTAAGTACTTTTCCTTCTTCGCGGGGGCGCGCTGGCGCACCCGCGGGCTATAGTCCCCGAGATTCGGGCCGACTGCTGAGCAGTCAGGCCGGATCTCCCTGGCGACCTTCTTTACTGGAGGCTTGACGCCTTCTTTCTTTCTTCTTCTCAGGGGCCAACGCTGCTCTTCAACAGCAGCTGAGCGACGCCAACTCCGCTTTGCGCGCCAAAGAGGAGGAGTGCAGCAAGCTCGCCACGGAGCGCGATCTGCTGGCCACTCAATTGGCAGAGCAGAAGGAGCTGCTTGTGAAGTCGCAGAGGGAGGCGGAGGAGACGGAAACCGCCCTCTTGGCCGAGTTCGCGAGCGAGCACTCCTCCTGGTCTGACAAGGAGGCGCTGCTGTCCTCCGGCTTCCACGAGATTGAAGACATCGTTGATGGTGAGCCTCTTTATTTTCTTTCTTTGAGCTGCCGATTTAAGTCGTGTCGACTCCTGGTTTTTGACTTGCTTCTTCGTTTCTTTGCGTCTTTGCAGACTTCTTCCCTGGGCAGTCGCAGGCCGCCATCCAAGCCATCGAGGCTGACCGTGAAGGTCGGAGGGCGGAGGGCGTAGAGATTGCCGCCGATGCCCCCCGAACTCTTGATGAGCACATCCTGAGCATCGAGGCTCGCCTCCGGCCGGCTCACCGGATGTTGCACCGGCTTCAGCGTGTCGGTGCCCAGGCGATTGCCGCCCTATGGCCGGATATGCAGGCTCCGCGCACCCCCAGCCTGACGGCCGACTGGCTGGAGGTCGCGGCTGGTCGTCTTGAGGCCTGGAAGGGCTCTTCGGCCCGAGCTGGAGCGCGTCGGGCCTTGGAGTTCGTCAAGGCATGGTATCCGGGGCTGGACCTAGACCGGCTGGCCACGCTTCGGTCGGAGGCCCAGCCGGAGCTGGCGGCCACGGAAGACGCCCTCGTCAAGCGTGCTGCGGCGATCGCCGAGTACACCGACACTAGCATCTTCGTCCCCGAGCTGTCTGAAGACGGCGAGGAGGTACCGCTGGAGTGGTTTGGGATGAACCCAGACTATAGCGAGGACTCGGTGGAGGTGATTGGCTCCAGCGTCGAGGAAGAGGGCGAGGCGGAGGATGGAGGCGAGGCGGAGGCACCAGAAGACGGAGCAGACGGCCAGCCTCAGCTCGACCGTGCCTCCAGCAACGAGCCACGTTCAACCGACCCGACTGCTGCCGGAGGCGATCAAGCCGAGACTAGCCAGCCGGCCACCCCGACGCCTGGCGCTGGCGCCTCCTCCGACCCTCTGAGTCCGTCTGCTGCTTCCTAAGCTGCCGCTGTATCTTTGTTTTGTCTGCTTCAGTAGTCTTTGAAGAATTTTGTTAATTCGCACAATTCCACCCGCCGGCTGTATTTTGAACCTCTACTCGACAATTCGGCCAAGGGCCTATGTTATGTAAATATATATATATATATATATATATATATCTTTTCTTGCTCATTGCTCTTTTGGCTTTTTTCCTTTGTCGCTTTCTCTTAGTTGCCTGCCTTGCCAATTGGACAGCCGCTCTGTGGACTGTCGCTGGATCAAGTGCTAGGCTACTTTGGGAAAGCAAGTACTTAGCCGTTTTCAAGATTTTTTTTTGAGCAAGTTAGATAGAAGACGGCAATCCGACTATCCAAGAGTCGGTTTGCGAGAAAGGCTGGAAGCTGTCTTGAGCTATGTTTTATGCTTTGAGTCCTTAGCCATTTTTCATGCGAATGCCCATTCTACCTTACTGCTGCCCACCGTACAGTCGCTCTGCGAGCTGCGGCTTCTGACAGGAGACGGTTTAGGCGTTTACACACTACTTGTCCGACTGCAGGAAGCATTTCATAGTGCAAGGCAGCAAGTCCCCGGGCCGACTTGTCGAGCCCGGTGCCAAACGGCATAAAAAGGAGTGACATACTCGCATTCATAATTTTTATCATACAGACAAAAAAGGGCAGTCCCCGAGCTCTCCTCGGGGGGCCCGAAGTCTTGGTACTTTAATACAAAAGGTAGCATGGTACATACTGCATCAACTGTAAAATCTTCGGAGGAGATTTGCATTCCATGGCCGCTCTGTCTCCTTGCCGGGGTCGTCCCTCTTGCGTGCTCGGGGCTTCTAAGCGTCGATCAGGAAGTAGGAATCGTTGCCCATTACTTTGCTAATGATGAAAGGGCCTTCCCAAGGCACCGACAGCTTGTGCTGGCCGGCTGTTCGCTGGATTAGCCGGAGCACAAGGTCGCCTTCTTGGAAAGATCTTGGCCTGACCTTCCTGTTGTGGTATCGGCGCAGGCTTTGCTGGTAGATGCTGGACCGGCTGAGTGCCAACAGCCGGCCCTCTTCTAGCAGATCGACACCGTCTTGTCGTGCTTCTTCTGCTTCCTCTACATGGTGACTCGTGGGGAGTCGAACTCTATGTCCATTGGGATGACGGCTTCGGCACCGTAGATGAGGAAGAAGGGCGTGAAGCCGGTTGACTTGTTTGGAGTCGTGCGCAGACTCCAGAGGACGGCTGGCAGCTCGTCGAGCCAGCAGCCAGCCGAGCGCTCCGGAGGCTCGATCAACCGAGGCTTGATGCCGGACAGGATGAGGCCGTTTGCTCGCTCCACTTGGCCGTTTGACTGCGGATGGGCGACGGATGCTAGGTCCAGTCGGATGCCCTGTGTTGCGCAGAAACGGGCCAAGGCGCCTTTGGCAAAATTTGTGCCGTTGTCGGTGATGATGCTATGTGGTATTCCATACTGAATTGTGATATCGGAGATGAAAGTTACGGCAGTCAGACCGTTCAGCTTCTTGATTGGCTTTGCTTCTATCCACTTGGTGAACTTGTCCACTGCGACAAGTAAGTGAGTTAAACCACCTCGTGCTTTTTTGAATGGTCCCACCATGTCTAGAACCCAAACTACGAAAGGCCAGGCAATGGGGATGGTCTTGAGTGCAGAAGCTGGCTGGTGCGGCTTGGAGCTGAACTTCTGACACCCTTTGCATTTTTGGACCAGCTCCTTGGCCTCTTCCAAGGCATTTGGCCAGAAGAAACCGTGTCGAAAGGCTTTGGCGACGAGTGCTCTTGAAGCCGCATGGTGGCCGTACTCGCCTTGATGGATGTCTTTGAGAATTGCTTGGCCTTGCTCTGGCTCTACGTAGCGCTGGTAGACACCAGTGACGCTGCGCCTGACCAGCTCTCTGTTGACTATGGTGTAGGTTGCCGCCCAGCGTTGTATTTGCCGAGCTGAAGTTTCATCCGTTGGCAGCTCTTTGTTCACCGGGAATTTGAGGATGGGCTGGGCCCATGAGGGTGCTGCTACTTCTTCGACTGCCAGAACTTCGACTTGGACGAGGGCGGTTGGGCTCGGAGGCGCCGGGTTGGAGTCAACAGCCGCTTGCTGGGTTGATGAAGTCCCCAGGCCGACTGGCGCGGTCCTTGGGCCGAGTTCTGGAGTCTTCGAGTCCGCCACTGTAGTCCCCGGGCCGGGTTTGGCTGTGGCAGCTTTTGGGTCTTCCGCAAAAATCCTCGTTCCGACTGCCGGAGCCCTGGAGTCGGATCCGCCATCTTCGGGAGGAGCCGGCACAAAAATGGAGTCTGATTCTGGTGAAGGCTTGATAGACGGCTTAAGGAGGCATTGAAGGGCGACGCCAGATGGTATTGCTTGGCGGGTAGAGCCTATTCGTGCCAAGGCATCTGCTTGGTCGTTGTCGTTTCTTGGCACATGGAGAAACTCGGACCCTTCGAAATACCCGCTGAGTTGCTGCACGAGGAAATGGTAGCTCGCCATGTTTTCATCTTTCGCGTCCCAGTCGGCAGATGATTGCTGGACCACTAAGTCCGAGTCGCCATAACACAAGATCCGGCGGATGCCAAGCTCTTTGGCAAGCCGGAGCCTGTGAATGAGCGCCTCGTACTCGGCAACGTTATTGGAGGCGGCGAAGTGGATTTGCAGTGCATACTTGAGCTTGTCGCCTTTGGGAGAGGTGATGACGACTCTGGCTCCCAAGCCAGTGCGCATCTTGGAGCCGTCGAAATGCATCCGCCAATGGGTGGAATCAGGTGCTAGAGGCAGGTACTGGGTCTCGGCCCAGTTGACGAGGAAGTCGGCCAGTGCTTGTGATTTGATAGCGATGCGGGGCTGGTAGTGGATGGTGTAAGGAGCCAGCTCTATGGCCCACTTGGCCACTCGACCAGAAGCATCTCGGCTACCGATGATCTCGGCAAGTGGGGCCGCGCAGACCACCATGATTGGATGCTCTTGAAAGTAAGGCTTCAATTTCTTGGCAGCAAAGTGTATGCCATAGCACATCTTCTGGTAGTGGGGTAGTTCTGCTTGGAGGTCGACAGTACCTCGCTCAGGTAATATACCGGTCTCTGGACAGGCAGCGCCTTGCCTTCCTCCTTGCGCTCCACTACAATGATTGTGCTGACTACTCGGCTGGTGGCGGCGATGTACAGGAGCATAGGTTCCTTGGGAGTCGAAGCCGCCAGGACGGGTGGAGTAGTCAGCATCTTCTTCAACTGGTGAAAAGCTTCGTCCGCCTTATAGTTCCACTCGAAAAAAGTGGTCTTCTTCATGAGTTCGTATAAGGGGAGAGCTTTCTCGCCCAGCCGACTGATGAATCGGCTGATGGACGCTAAGCGGCCGGTGAACTTCTGCACATCCAGCAGTCGGCTGGGTACCTCCATTCTCTCAATGGCCTTGATTTTTACTGGGTTGCATTCTATGCCGCGTTCAGAGACTAGGAAACCTAGCAGCTGGCCGGCTGGTACTCCGAAGACACATTTCTCGTGGTTGAGCTTGATCTGGAACCGGCGCAGGTTCTCAAAAGTCTGCTTGAGGCCTTCCAGCAGTGTCCCACGCTTTTCCGTCTTCACCACCACGTCGTCCACGTAAACGTGGGTGTTCCTGCCGAGCTGCTTGAGGAGGCACTTCTACATGCAATGCTGAAAGGTGGCATCGGCGTTCCTTAAGCCGAACGTCATGGTGAGGTAGCAGAAGGCTCCAAACGGCGTGATGAAGGCGGTTTTCAGTCTGTCAGCCGGGTTTAGGTTGATCTGGTGATATCCTGAGTATGCATCCAAAAAACTCAACAGCTCGCATCCGGCTGTGGAGTCTATCACCTGATCGATTCTTGGCAAAGCGAATGGATCCTTAGGGCAGGCCTTGTTGAGGCTCGTGTAGTCCATACACATTCGCCACTGCTTGTTCTTCTTTAGTACCAGGACCGGATTTGCTAGCCATTCTGGAAAGAACACTTCCATAATGAAGCCGGCTGCTAGGAGTCGGGCTATCTCTTCTCCGACAACTCTTCTCTTCTCTTCTGATAAGCGGCGCAGGGGCTGTCTGACCGGTTTTGCATCAGATCAGACATGTAACTTGTGCTCGGCGAATTCCATCGGTACACCTGGCATGTCTTTGGGGCACCATGCGAAGATGTCCCGATTCTCATGGAGGAAATCGACGAGCTCGCCTTCCTATTTGCTGTCGAGATTTGTACCTACGACGGCGTACCTCTCTAGGTGCTCCGGGTCCAAGGGTATCTTCTTTGTCTCTTTGGCTGGCTTGAACGAACACTCAGCCTCCGACTCTTTTGGGATGGGCGATACCTCAGGCTGCTTGCCGGCCATCGCCACAACTCGCTTAAGGAGCCGCTTCTCAGCCGCGATTACCAGGGACTCGGCCAGCCGACTGCTCTCAGCTGCGCAAGCAGACGACTTCCGATAGTCGCCAGCCACAGTCAGAATTCCCCTGGAACTGGGCATCTTCATCTTGAGGTAGGCGTAGTGGGGGACCGCCATGAACTAGGCCAAGGCAGGTCGGCCAAGCAGCGCATGGTATGGGCTCTCAAGATCCACCACCTCAAACCAAACGGTCTCTCTACGGAAGTGATCTTTGTCCCCAAAGAGCACATCCATCAGGATCTTGCCAATTGGCGAGCAGGAAAGCCCAGGAACAATGCCGTGGAAAACAGTTCGGCTGTTCTGAAGCTGTCTTTGCTTGATCCCTAACTTCTCCATGGTGTCCTTGTACGGGATATTGATGTTGCTGCCCCCGTCTATCAGAACTCGCGAGAAACGCGCGGCTCGTCTGTCCGTAGCAAAGGTGGCGTCCAGGACCAAGGCGTAGGAGCCCGTACTCGGCATCACCTCTGGGTTGTCAGCCCTGCTCCAGCTGATGGGCTTCTCAAACCAGTGCATGAACTCTAGCGTCTCCGACGCTACTGCATTCACCTCTTGTCGCTGCAGCCGCCTGCTGCGTCGATCATCAGCCACACTGGTGAACACCACATAGGCTCCATGCTCTTCAGGGTATTCGTCTTGTACTGCACCGACTGGCCTGACTGCCGGCTGCTGGGGCGGAGGCGGCGGCCCAGCAGGCGGGGGAGGCAGGAGACCGTCTCCCTGGGCGATCCTAGTGAGCCAGTGGCACTTCCGGGTGGTGTGATTCAACGGCTTTGCGCCGCTGTGGAACTTGCAAGGTCCATCCAAGGTCTGCTCATAGGAGAAGGCCGACAACCAGTTTGGCTTGCCGCCTTTCTGTCGCTTGGGCGGGGGCTGCTCTTCTGGCTGCTGGGCTTCAACAGTCGCGACCTGCCGGCTGCTGGAAGCCGGCTGCAGGGCCTTGCGCTTGTTGTCGCCCTGCTGTTGTCGTCGGCCGGCGTCTGCCGCCGGAGTTCTTGGAGCTTGAGGAGCCACTTTGCCAGTTGTGCTGATTTGAATTTCTGCCTTCATGGAGGAGTCGGCCGTGGCGTACTTGTCCGCTATGATCAGCAGCTCGTCGAGGGTTTCTGGCTCGTCGCAGAGGAGCTTGTGCTTGAGGAGGGTGCCTTCCCTGCACCCGGTAGTAAAGTACTCGATATCCTGCACCTCGTGCACACCCTCGCAGGAGTTCCGGAGCTCGGCCCAACGCGTGAGGTAATCACGAGTAGACTCGTCGGGGCCTTGCACGCACAAGGAGAGCTGACGAGGCTTGGGAGGACGCTTGTACGTGCTGGTGAAGTTGCGGACGAACGCTTCGGTGAAGTCGACCTAGCTGTTGATGCTGCGGGGCTTTAGGCTGTTCAGCCATGTTCGGGCCGTGCCCTGGAGCATGAGCGGAACGTACTTTACGGCGACACGCTTGTTGCCGTTTGCTATGCTAACAGCCGTGGAGTAGTCGACTAGCCAGTCTTCCGGCTTCACGGAGCCGGTATACTTGGGCGTGTCTCTTGGGAGCGTGAACCCTCTGGGAAAGGGCTCGTCCCGAATGCGGGGCCCGAAACAAGGTAGACCCAGCTCGTCTTCTTCTTCCAGTGCTAAGGATCGGTGGAGTCGGTCGATTTGATGGCGGGCGTCGTTCTCTCCAACTCCCTCTCGGCGGCCGAGGCGGTCACCGAGAGTCGGATGGTCAACAGGCGGCGGGGAGACTCGCCTCTCCTTGCGGGGAGGGGGAGGCGGACAGTCGTCCCGTCGTTCCACTGCCCTTGGGCGGCCGTCTCGGTCGCGCTCTATGGTAATGCGAGTCCGACTGTGGCTGACAGTCGGCTCCTTGTCTCTTCTTCCTCGGCCGCCGCCATTTGGCATCCAAGACGTCACGCCTTGGTCTTGGTGAAGGTCGTCGTTGGGCCGTTGAGGCGCCTCCGCGCGGCAGCCGGCCTCGTTCTGCGCGGCGGCCGCGTCAAGAAGCCGTTGGACTCGCTCCATCATGAGGCGGCATTCTTCACCCTCGAAATTATCCAGCTCGCCTGCCGCTGCCTGGGCGGCTCGGATGTTCTCTGCTGGTGTAGCGTACACAGAGCGGCTTGCCCCAAACAGGTTGGCGATGGCTACGCCGCGCTGCCGGACCGCGCCAAGGCGGCTGGGCTCCGCCGGGGCCGGCGAGCTGCCGACGGCCGATCCATCTCCCGCCGGTAGGCTTCTGACAAGCGCCTCATGCTGGCCAGCTTCTTCGCGCCTTCAACGATATGAAGGCGGCGCGCCTCCAACGTCTCTGCGTGAGCGTCTTCCGGAATGGGCGCAGTTAGGTCTTGCAGTGCCGCGCCGAGTGAGTCGGGTGCTCCTCCGCCGGGGAACTCGTCATGACTGATGACTAGGACCTCAGTGACAGTGCTTCCGTCGCTCTCTGCGTGGGGGAGAGGTTCGTCGTAGACCACCACGTTGGTGGGGAACGCATCGAGCGACGCGGTGTCGGAGTCGACCAGCATTGGGTCGGTGGAGCCTACAGACTCCAAGTCTACGGCAGGCTCGCCGGAAACGTGGAGTTGATCGAGGAGGCCCGCGAGGAGGTTCTCAGGGCCGCTCGTGCCTGCGTTGGATGCAGGTTCGTCGGAGAGGCGGACCTCGCCGACGAGTTCGGCCAAGGAGCTGACCGCGCAGGCGATCTCGACGCCGCTTAGCGCGTCGGCGCAAACTCCATCTGGCGTGCCTGGCTGGCTGTGCTCGCTAGGGAGGAAAAGGGTTCCCGTCCAGAACAGATCTCTGGACGGTGGTGCACCAGGCCCCACGGTGGGTGCCAAATGTCGGGGGTTTGGTGCGACATATGCCAACGGATGGCTTATCATGGTGGGGGCGAGTAGAACATCGCCGGTGACTGGAAACGGGATGAGGCGAAGACATGCACGCCGGCGAATCTTACCCAGCTTCGGGGCTCTCCGGGGAGATAATACCCCTACTGCTGCTCTTCGGGGTCTCCGCATGATCACTATGGCAAAGTGCTTACACGGTTGCTCCTTGAGCTGTTTTCTGGTGGTGGGAGAGGGCAAGACTAGCTCTCTCCCTCCTATATGATTTGGTCTAGAGCTAATGGGTTCCAACCCTTTGCATGGGTGCCCTGGGGGGTTTATATAGGCCTACCCCCCAGGGGTACAATGGTAATCTGGCTGGGCACGGGCCTAGCCGTCAGTGTCTCTGGCCTCTGTCTTCTCTGCTGACCGCTGGGGCCCGCCGACTGGCGGGCCCCGCCAACTGGCCGGGTACGGAGCCGACAGGCCGTGTCCGCCGCGGGCGGGTCTTGCCAGCTGCTGATTACTGTAGTCGTACTTCTAATGACGTGGGCTTGATCATGAGGTCGTGGCAACAGCCCCGCCGCCTGGCGGGCGATCACCGTTGCCACTCCCCATCTCATCTTGATTAATGGCGCGTGGGCCCCGGGGTAGGGCTCGGCCGACTCCCCCGGGCCGACTCCCGACGGGTCCGACTGGTGGTTCTCCCACTGTCTCCCGAGGTCTCACTGACTGGTGGGCCCTGCTGCCTCCAGGCCGTACAGACAAGCCGTCGTGGGTGCAGGATTCGGCCCTGCGTTGCTGATGTCAGGGCCGGCATGGCAACAGTGCCACGCCACACGGAGATCTTTCGGGGTACGGCGTGCTGTGGCCATGCCTGCCCTTGGTGAGGGGCGGGGGTGGGCTTTGTTGTAGCCACGCCCCTGCCTCGTCCCCTTTGATGAGGTCATGGGGTTTGTTGGAGTCGCAGGCCGACTCCCCAAAGCCAGCTTCTCTGGAAGTCGTCCCTGGGACTCGGCCGTGAGCGGGCAGTCGGCCGCCTTGCCGTCGACTCCTCAGGAGGCGGCTCTTTGTCCTGGGGTCTTGAGGGGCGCAGCCTGCCCCGATGTCTTGAAAGGTTATGGGACTCGGGTTGGCCTACCCGTGGCCCATTACTCCGACAATAATTGATAGCATCAATGCACCAGGTCCACTCACTCGTTCAAGGGCAACACAGCTAGCTAACTTCTGTGGGCACTTCGCATTCGTCTCAATATCTGAACCCAAGAAAGTTGATGAAGCCTTCATGGAACCTGAATGGATTCAAGCCATGCAAGAAGAGCTCCAGCAGTTTGAGCTGAATAATGTATGGGAACTGGTTAAGCGTCCTGATCCTCGTAAGCACAATATAATAGGCACTAAATGGATATATCGCAACAAGCAAGATGAGCATGGTCAAGTTGTCAGAAACAAAGCTCGTCTCGTTGCTCAAGGATACACTCAAGTTGAGGGGATTGACTTCGATGAAACATTTGCTCCTGTGGCTAGGCTTGAAGCCATACGCATACTGCTGGCCTATGCAAATCATCATAACATTCTTCTGTATCAAATGGATGTGAAGAGCGCTTTTCTCAATGGCAAGATTGAAGAAGAAGTGTATGTTGCACAACCTCCTGGCTTTGAAGATCCAAAACATCCCGACATGGTGTACAAGCTCAACAAGGCACTGTATGGCCTCAAACAAGCCCCTCGGGCTTGGTATGACACACTCAAAGACTTCGTGGAGAGCAAAGGCTTCAAACCAGGTTCCCTCGATCCCACTCTCTTGCCGAAGACATATGATGGTGAACTATTTGTGTGCCAAATATATGTGGATGACATTATCTTCGGCTGCACCAATCAGAAATATAGTGAAGAGTTTGGATATATTGCAAGAGCAATATCAGATGTCCATGATGGGTGAGCTGAAGTTCTTCCTTGGTCTTCAAATACATCAGCAACGCAACGGCATCTTTATATCTCAAGAGAAATACCTCAAAGATTGCCTGAAGAAATTTGGAATGCAAGACTGCAAAGGCTACACGACGCCAATGCCAGCCAAACACCATCTGGGTCCCGACGACAATGGTAAAGAGTTCGATCAAAAGGTATACCGCTCCATAATTGGTTCCTTGCTTTATTTATGTGCATCTAGGCCAGATATCATGCTTAGTGTTTGCATGTGTGCCTGGTTCCAAGTGGCACCAAAGGAATCGCATCACTTAGCTGTGAAGCAAATTCTCAGATATTTGGCTCACACCCCAACACTAGGATTATGGTATCCAAAGGGCTCAGAGTTTGATCTAGTTGGATTCTCGGATGCTGGTTATGCTGGTGACAAGGTGGATCACAAGTCTACATTAGACACATGTCATTTTCTGGGACGATCACTTGTATGTTGGTCTTCAAAGAAGCAGAACTGTGTATCTCTCTCCACTGCTGAATCTGAATAAATTGCTGCTGGATCTTGCTGCGCTCGGCTTCTATGGATGAAGCAAACACTCAAAGACTATGGCATTCATCTGAAGCAAGTGCCACTCTACTGTGACAACAAAAGCGCCATCAAGATTGCCAACAACCCAAGTCAGCACTCGAAGACAAAGCACATTGAAATTCGTCATCACTTTCTCAAAGATCATGTTATGAAGGAAGATATTGATATCATACACGTCAACACTGAAGAGCAATTGGCAGATATCTTCACCAAGCCCTTGGATGAGAAGAGGTTTTGCATGTTACGGTGTGAGCTAAATATCTTGGAATCCTCAAATGTCCTGTGATCAGGAACACATCCTAACACTTAAGCATGTTGATGACATAGATGTGCAACACACGAAGTAAAGTATATCTTCAATCAATGAAGACTTACATTCTGAGTGTGAGTATATTAACATGGAATTTGACTTCGGAGCGCCACGATAATTGTGCGCCGTGTCTGAGTCTGATACTTCCTATACGGTGGGTAATGCCACCACCAAAATTCTTCCCTTTGAAGTGTCTATCTCATGGCGTTACATTTGCAAAGTCTTCGCATTCTGTTTGTCTTCACTGTTAACATGGCCTCATGTTTATCTTCAATTTGGTTTATGTCCTCTACAGCATTCACTTATAGCTATGTCTTCACGTTGAATTTTTGATCTAATTGAATGTGATCGGACCCTAACCCCTCTATGCTTCTATCTTAAGTCTATCTATCCAAGTCATATGCATTCTATTGACATTGTCAAAATGTCTTCTCTGCATCCTTGTCAGCAAAAGACACAGAGACAAACATTAATCTGTTTTCAATGCTAAATCCTTTCACCTGAAACCCGGAGAAGTGGGAACGACCACCCGACAATCCAGGCGTGCGTGGGAACGTGGAACAACCTCCGATGTATTGCATCATAGCCACGTGTCCTTCAGATGTGAATCACCAGGGGCACCTATGTAATAACACTGTGTTGTCCCTATCCCTATAAATACACGCCTCACCATAGTCATTATCCCTTCTTCCACTCTCGCACAAACCCTAGCACTACCGCTAGCCCTCGACGACCCCGGCGATGAAGCGCTTAGCTGCCGCGACCTCACCGACGTCGTCTTCACACCGGCCGCGGATATCGTCTTCTCCACCGTCGCCGTAGGTGTCCTCCGTCACCAAGTTAGGGCATGGAAGATCGAACTGCTCGGCCTCCTCTCCCACTCCGTCTAGCAGTTCTTCATGTGGTAAATAAAACCTCCTTTTACGGCACCTTTGATCCTATAGATTCATCACTTTCTACCACAAGCAGTTTCTGTTCACACTAGTTGGATCTATTTCATACTGCATCTCATAATATGCCTAGTATGTTCACTTATGCTTCACAAAGTAGTTAGATTCCTCACTTGTACTTATTCGTGGATTTGTACAAATCTGGAACCAACTCTATCTATGAGCGAATGTCTTCGCACTATGAGGTCAATGTCTTCTAAACTGATTTATCTTCAAAATCTTCTGAGAATGCATATGACCTCTTCCCCTTCCCTCGCACCTTAATGCTGTCACAGGTACATGTCCGTGGGAGAATCCCTTGGTTCTCATAGTCTGCATTCATTTGCAGAATTCTTACAGCATCATATAAATTCTCCTGAAGCCAGTTCTTGTCTGACCAGTAGACGGAAGACTTTGACAGTTTTGAAGCCTTTCAGTTTAAACTTCATGGCATCAGAAAAATCTGCAAGGAAGGGAGGCAGACAACGCCGTGGAAACACTGCTAAGGACCTGCCACCAGATCTCTATGAGCTATACAAGTCAGATCCAGAAGAGACCTATGGAGAACGCAAGAACCGAATCCAATGGATTCGAAGACATTGGGCAGAGGAATGGTTCAAGTACAGATTCATCACCAACGAATATGCTGAGAAGAGTGCCATCAAGGGCCCATGGGGATATATCATATACAAAGGTCTTCAGCCCAAATCACAGTCCGAAGCTATTGCCCAAGGCTTTTACCCCTGCATGCTTAGTGGACCTCAGCCTGCTAATGCCGACCCATCCTCTCTGTTATGGTGTCGCGAAGACAATCTCTTCAAGTGCAACTATCAGTTTGCACAGAACTCTTCCAAGGAAAACAAGAAGTCATTGGGATTAGACTTCAACCCAGGCCCCTCTACGCCACGTGTTGACGGCACACGAGAAGCTGAACCCAATCGGGTTGGGCTCTTCTACAACCTAGAAGGTCTCATCACTCATATTATGGTTCAAGGGGCAGTAGTGGATCAACCTGCAGACGATGTTGAATCTGACGAAGCACCTGCACCACCGAAGCCAAAGAAGCTGAAGAAGCCTAAAGCTTCAAAGCCTGCCCCAGCACCAAAGGTCTCACGGGCGAAGCCTCTGGCCACTGCACCTCCTGAACACAGTGTGCAGTCTGAAGATTTGTCACGCATCTCCAAGCCCTCCAAAGTGAAGATGCCCTTGCAACCCACAAGCCAAGCACTGACCGTTGCTGCTATTCTGCGCAATGACGCCATTGATCTGTCCAGCAACGACGATCTTGGCGATGATTCTCTTGAGCAGTTGATCAAGAGCAAGCAAGAGGCGGAAATCTTCAATGACCTTCCTCTCTTTGATGTTGAAATCATCAACACATTCATTGATGAGTGGTTTGACAGACCAAATGTCAGCTTTGATGATCTTCAGCTTCCGATTGGCCTCAGCGTCGCCTTCCACGGAGCCATTGCTTCTGAGCTGGCTCTAGGTCAGAAGATTGTTGAACTGAAGCATAAGATCCATTATGAAAAAGCTCGATTCAAGAAGCATATGGCCAAGCTCAATGTTGAAGACATTCAGAACTTCCAGACCATGATGCATGAGCTTAAGGAAGCATTCCGAACCAAACGCGAAGAAGCCAAAGGTTCTCATGAGCGCATGAAGGATCTTGCTGCTAAATGTGTCCAAGGATACAATGAGGCTGAAAAGCGCAAGGCCTTGGGGCGACCAGGAATCGACCCCAGAATGGCGGCCAAGAAGAAGAAGAAGCCAGCTGTGGCAGAACCCGAAGCACCAAGGCAGGAAGTACATCCAATTGTCTTCCCAGCCAGTATGACAGGATCGAAGCCTAAGGTCCCCACAGTGGCTTCAGAACTAAAGAAAACAAGGGCTGCGGAAGCTGAAGCCAGAAAGCGCAAAACCAAGGGCACTACTGATGATGCTCCTCCAACCAAGAAACGCAAAACCAAGAAGAGAGATCGGGCTGCTCCCACAGAGCCCCTTAATGTCGAGCCAATCTCAGTGGCTCTTCCTGCGTCTGAACATCGCGAGCGCCAGTTGATAGTTCATGAGCCTGCTTCCAAGAGGCTCCTGAAGCTAAAGACAATCCAGCTGTTGACCCCACCGCAGCTGAAGACATTGGTCCTCACGACAATGTTGAAGATGATGAAGTCCTTCCTCAGATCGGGAACCAGTTGGTATCAGCACCTGTGCTCACGCACAGCGAACTCATCAGCATTGGTCGTCCTCTGATGCCAACTGCTCAGGATGCATCGTGGGCAGATCACCCACAACGACAAGACACCCCAATCTCTCCCCAACCGCAAGCTACCTCACATGTGCAAGATGACGATGACTTTGAGGCCCACACTCCATCTCCACAAGCGTCGCTAGCATTACGTAGGCTTCGCAAAGGACCAAGACCCAAGTCACTCCCACTGTGCACGTGTCTGAATCTGAAGCCAAAATGGCTGAAGATATTCCGGCTGCATCAGCCGATGAAGAAGAAGAACCAAGAGTGGAAGCAGAAAGAGTTGCCACACCCCCGTCCCACCAAGATGTTGTTCTCGAGGAGAACGTGACTGACCCTCCAGCTCCTGAAGTGGAGGTGAACAATCCTGAGATGACCACCAATATCAACACTGAAGCCAATGACGTGGTCATGGCTGAAGCTAATGTGGCGCCTGAAGCTACTGCGGTGCTAGAAGTCCAAGCACCTGAAGCGAATGTGGCCCCTGAAGCCCATGACGACAATGCCAATGCTCCTGTTCCCCCTCCAAGACCTCACACAATGGAGCTGGTATTTGACCGTGGTCAGCCTGTGATGGTCCGATGGCCCATTCTGACTCCTCCGCCTGCTGCAGGTCCACAATTTGAGTATCATGTCGAGCACAGACCTCAAGTCCAAAAACCAAAGCCAAGACTTCCACGATTCCCAGGCACTGCCACTTCACCTGGGGTCTTGAATGTGAATGGCTTCGTGGCACATAATACCTTCTTCAACAGCTCCAAGATCCCTTATACCAGACCTCGCATTTCCTCAGATCGGTTCTGGAGCTATCAGCAGCGCAGCTACTATTCCTGCGTCCTATAAAATCAAGGGCGCATATTTCCACATATGCGCCTAGACTATGAAGCTATAGCTGGCCTGCCCGACCTTGAAGAAGCTATCGGATTTCGGGTTCTGGCAGACCCTTGAGGTTCGAACACTGGGGTGCGCGTGGAGATTTCTCCTTCTACCTACCTGCACCCCTCCGCCTCGCTAAGATCTAAGCTATGGAAAGAACAGCACAAGAGACACAGGGTTTATACTGGTTCGGGCCACCGTTGTGGTGTAATACCCTACTCCAGTGTGTGGTGTGGTGGATTGCCTCTTGGGCTGATGATGATGAGAAATACAAGGAAGGACAGCCTCGCGAGGGTCTGTTCTTGGCTGGGGGGATGAACTGCTAGGAGGAGTTTAGTCGCCCTTCTCTCTCTCTCTTTGTGTGATGCAACTCGATCCGATCCTACCTAGTTTCTCTCTTGGCTTCTAGATTCTCCCTTCTTGATTGCCCCCCTACCCTGGGGGTGGCTAGTCCTATTTATAGGCAAAGGCCCTGGGCCTCTTCCCAAATATTGAGCAGGAAGGGCGCCAACAATTGGCCATTTTGAAGGGGAACATCTGGTACACTTATCCTGACTAAAGTTGGTCCTCGCCTGCCAAAGGCTCTGGTGGTGACACTGGCTTGGGCTCCACAATGACTTCCTCCCTGCCGTTGGACTGGTCTTGGTCTCGTTGCACCGAAACGGGTGCCTTTACTTGGTGCTCTCGCCTGCGCTTGCTCCCTTTGCACCAAAGAGGAAAGGAGGACACTGCGCGGGCTGGCGCCCGCATGGCGCCCTTGGTCGTCATGGCTTGCCTCACGGGCACCTCGTGAGGTACCCCGCCTTGATCTCTCCACCTCCTCGCGAGCTAGCCTGATGAGGCCGTGCCTGACGAAGCTCCGTGTCGTTCGCCCCGCGAGGCTTGGCCCCTCGCGAGGGTCTTGGGTCTGTGTTGATGAAGATGGGCCGTGTTGGGCCCCTCCTCGAGCCACGCCGCAGGCTGCAGGCAGGCTAGTCTGGGGACCCCCATTCCCAGAACGCCGACAGTAGCCCTCGGGCCCAAGGCGTGCCCGGACTTGGCCGTGTAGGGAGGCGAAAGGGCAAGAGCGAAGCGCCGCGGGCCCTAACAGCCTACGGCCTTGGGCGCCACGTGGCGGTTGGTTGGACGTGGGCGTCTCCACTTCCCCATGGCGCCTCGGCAACTGCACGGATTTGACAAGTCCCTGCATGCAAAGTAGGTCCTGATTACCTGCGATCGTGGGGGCCGACGGTTGGCCCTCGCCGGCTATAAGTACGGAGCGGCGCGCGCCCTTCCAGTTCATCCCCCCTTACTTCTCCTTCTTCTTCATGGCTCCGTCGAGGAGGTTCTCGGCCGCAGAGAAGGGGAAGGCTCGCCAGGTTGAGCCTGCCTCTCCCCCGCCCAAGCGCGGCCGAGGGCGCCCTCGCAAACATCCTGTGGCCTCCACGGCAGCTCCCCGCGGCCGTGGAGATGATTTCCAGCATGGTGACGGGCGGACTGCTGCGGCCGGGGGGTACACTTCGGTCGCGCGTTCCCCTAGGTCGCGCTTTCGCGCTGCAAAGGTGCTGTCGGAGTTCGTTGTGTGGTCGGCTGAGCCGACTAGCACCCGGCTTCAACTTCCCCGCTTCCTCCTCGGCGAGCTCCCGGCCGGCGCCCCGGGCGGCCTCTGGCTTAAGGCAGACGGCTGCTGCAGCTGGGCCTCATGGGCTTCACTGGAGGTCTCCGCGGCCGAGAGCCTAGCCTTGACCCGCGGTTGGCAGACGTTTTCCCGCGCGCATGGCCTGTGCCGTCGGTGCACCCTGCACTTCAAGTTTGACGGCGATGCCACCCTCTACGTGAGGGTGTTTGGGGAAGATGGTCGCCGCGCAGGGTGCTGCCCTGAGGACGACGACCGCGGCCGGGGACCCAGCCCCGGCGATGATGGAGAGGACAGCGCTCGCGTGATTGGCAGCGCTCAGGGTTCCCCAAGCTTCACCGGTTCTTCTTTAGGCGGCGACTCTTCTAGCAGTGGCCACGGTCAGCCTCCACGCCGTCGTACCTGCTTGGGAGGTGGTAGCGCGTCTGCCCACCGTCGCGCCTCGGTGAAGCGCGAGAGGGAGTCTGCCTGAGCCCCGGAGGCAGCTCGAGTCTTCCCTGCAGGCCGGTGTGAGGCGAGCTGCGCCTGATTTGTTCTTTCTTTTCCTTTTTCCTGCGTAAAAAGACAGTAGCGTGGAGCCCCGCGGGGGCGTGTTTGGGTTATTGTTGTTAATCATCGCTTTGCTTCCGTTATCGTGCCTTTCGGCTACGTGCCCGCGCATGGATAGTTCCCGGCCCCAGCCATGGGGGGCGACCGACCCAGGCCCTGTGTTCGTGTCGCGGTGCCCGTGGGGCACGGACTGGAGGGGTGCTCCTGTAATGGACCCAGGTCGCAAAACCTTTGAACGACTAGGACGGAAACACTCACGAGGGCGCTCGGCTGCCCCCTCGCGAGGCCTTGCATAAGAGAAATCGAGGCAGGAGAGTGAAAAGTCAAAGAACCACAAGTCAAAGACGGCAACAGCTTCAATAAAACCTCGAATGAGAATGAACAAGCCAACTGCGGAAAGCAAATGAAAAAGCCGCGTCCGGCACCTAATCTAGTCTTCGACGTCTTCTCACCAGCGCGGAGCTAAGTGCTGCCACTGGGCGTGGGAGGGAGCCCCAGGGCCTGAGGCCGGCGTTCCTGAGACTTCGGGGCGTGTACAACCCCAACTCATTATTACGTGAGAGTGTCACGGGCGGCGAGCTTCACACGCGTTGGCCTTCTTCATAGGCTCCGGGCCTTTCTTGGGGGGTGTAGGCTTCACGGGCATTTGCCCTCTTCACAGGCTCCGGGCCTTTTCCCAAACGCGACAGCTTCACAGGCATTCGCCTTCTTCACGGGCTCTGGGCCTTTTCCAAAAAGGATAATCTTCACAGGCATTCGCCTTCTTCATAGGCTCTGGGCCTTTTCCAAAAAGGATAATCTTCACAGGCATTCGCCTTCTTCACAGGCTCCGGGCCTTTTCCAAAAAGGATAATCTTCACAGGCATTTGCCTGCTTCACAGGCTCTGGGCCTTTTCCAAAAAGGATAATCTTCACAGGCATTCGCCTTCTTCACGGGCTCTGGGCCTTTTCCAAAAAGGATAATCTTCACAGGCATTCGCCTTCTTCACAGGCTTCGGGCCTTTTCCAAAAAGGATAATCTTGGGGGGCCTGGCTGGGTGGCGTTTGTATGGGCGTGACCCAGGCGCAGCCCCCGTGCCTAGCCCCCTCGCGCGGCACTCCCGAGGGGAGGCGTTACGATGAGGCTAGACACTGAGCTCCGGGCTCCCTGAGGTTGATGCGGCCCGGGGGCCGCCCTCAGTTGTTTATCACCAGCGCGGAGCATAGCGCTTCCGTATGTGTACGGGCATAGCCGCTCCTCGGCAGTGTTGTCAGCCAGCGCGGAGCATGGTGCTTCCACTGGTACGTGGGAGGGGGCTCCCCTCCGGGAGGAGCCCCCGGGGCGTGTACAGCCCCGCCCTGACACGTGGCTGGCACGGTAGGGCCTGGCAAGGTGTATATGGGCACCCGTGAGCCAGCGCGGAACTCATGGGGCCCTACCTCTAGGCGGGTTGCGCCTGGCACTGGGCCTTATCTTGTGATGTGTCCCTACAAATTTGGTTAGATGCCGGCACTCTACATCCTCGGGTCCCGGCCCTCGAGCTGGTCTCAGCCGTCACTGGTATGCTAGGTCGCGATGCCGTGGACAAGGCCAGAGGGTGAGGGATGGAGAGCCAGTAAGAGCCCTGAGTCGCGATGCTCAGGTACCCCCCCTTTAACGTGCAAGTGGTCGGCATGGAGAAGAAGAGGTGCCGTCGACAGGCATCAAATAATCAAGCATGGTGGGTCGAACGCATAGCCGGAAATAAACGCAAAAGGGATACATGCCGCTGGGTCTGGCCCGAGAAACTTGGGGGATGATGCAGCCCGTGGGGCGCCCCAACAAACTAAACTAACAACATGAAATAAAAGGGATACATGCCGCAGGGACGGACCCACGCGGCTTGGGAATAATGCAGCCCTGGGGGGCGCTCCCAGCTGGAAATGAAACTTGAAAGATGTCACCTGATGATGTTGAGGACGAAGGAGTGTTGGTGTAGCAGACTCGGTGGGCTGCGGAAGCCGATCCTCATGAGCCCCCAGGCCCAGGGGCCTCGGGAGGCTCCGGAGGCGCTGGTGGCTCCTCGCGGACCATCTCCATCTCCGCCAGGGCTGTGGAACGCCTGGCCTCTTGAGCCTCCATGATGCCCCTCATGAGGCGCTGGTACGTGGCAGCCGCATTCGGCAAGCCGTAAGGCATGCGAACGTAGCTGTGGGGTGGACCTTTGCAGCGCCCCACTCGCGAGGGCCAGAGGCGCTCCAGAGAGGCGACTCGATTGAGCCCTGGTATGTCGATGCAGACGCGCAGCCCACCATCCTCGCCTGGATGGGGAGCCACAGCTGGTAGGCGGCGGCCGCCTTTCATGACTCTTGACTCCTGTAGCTCCTGAATGGCCTTGCTGACGAACTCCTGAGGGTCTGACTCTCCTTGCCTTACTCCTTCTTGAGGGAAACGTGCTTCGAAACACGCCTCCATGTGGTGCCAAAGCGCCTCCCTCGTGACCTTAGCCAGGTCGGTGGCCCTCCAGGGGAGAGCCCCCGAGCCCTGCCTGAGGAGGGCGCCGGGCACGCTTTCCTATGCGATGGAAGGAGGTTCCCCCTGGGCAGGCGCGGGCCCTGAGGGGCCTGCCTCCTGAGGGGCCAGGCCGGACGATGTCTTCTTCTTCTTGGGGGCGGTCTCGGGAAGCCTCCTGCTTCTGTGATCCGGGTCTTCCAGTGATGCAGCCTGAAAGGCTCGTTCCAGGGAACACACCGCGTCCTTCTCTTCACAAGGCACCATGATGACTCCGCCACTTCCTGGCATCTTGAGGACGTTGTAGCCGTGGTGAGTTACGGCCATGAACTTGACCAGCGCTGGGTACCCAAGGATGGCGTTGTACGGCATGCGAATGTGAGCGACGTCGAAGTCGATGAGCTCGGTGCGGTAGTTGTCGCGTGCCCCGAAGGTGACAGGGAGGCGGGCCTGCCCAATCGGGACCATGGAGCCGTCGGTGACTCCGGAGAAAGGCTTGGTTGGCTGAAGCTGGTTGTAGGGCACTTGGAGATTGTTGAATGTTTCCACGGACAGGACATTGAGCCCTGCCCCGCCATTGATGAGGGTCCTGGTGACCACCACGTTGCTGATGATTGGGGAACAAAGCATCGGGAGGACTCCGGCTGTGGCCGCACACTTGAGCTGATCTGCTGAGCTGAACATGATGGCGCACGCCGACCACCTGAGAGGGCGCGTGGCTTCGAGCTTGGGGAGGACTGCATTCACTTCCCAGGCGAACTGCTTGAAGATGCATTGAGAGGCTGGGGCTTGAGCCCCACCCAGGATGCAGGTGATCGCGCGCGGCTCCTGGAAGCCCCCAGCCCCCTCGTCCTGATGGCGGTCCTCGTTTCTCCTTGGCTGCAGCGGCAGCGGAGGGAGGCCTGCGTTGCCTTGCGGGCGATCCTCGCGAGGCTCATCCCTCCAGTCTTCCTCGCGAGGCGGGTCTTGCCAGCGATCCTCGCGAGGTCGATCGCGCCACCCTTGGCGCGGGCAGCGGTCTTCCCAGCGTCCTGCCTTCCTTCCTCCTCCTCGACCGTAGCCCCGGTCACCGTGGTCGGGGCGACGGCCGATCCTTCCTTCTTGCACGGCTCGGAGCTCTTGACATTCGTTGGTGTTGTGGGTGTGGAGGTCGTGGTACACACAATACCGACTGCCCTTGGAAGATTCGGGCTGATCTCTGTCCCGCTTGGTGTCTGGTTCTGCCGCGAGCACGGCAGCCCCCTTGTGCTTCACATCCTTGGCCTTGGGCTTCTTCTCTTCTGGGTCTGTGGCAGGTAGCTCGAGGAGGGAGAGACACCCTTCCTCAGCCCTGGCGCACTTGGTTGCCAAGTTGAACAACTCCAAGGAACTTCACATGTCTTCATGCATCGCCAGCTCCTCCTTCATCTTAACATCGCGCACGCCGTCAGAGAAGGCTGAGATGATGGCCTCCTCGGTCACCTTGGGAATCTTGAGGCGTGCGTTGTTGAAGCGCTGGATGTACTTCTGCAGGGTCTCTCCGGGTTGTTGCTTGATGTGGCGCATGTCGCTCATGGCGGGTGGCTAGTCGCGAGTACCTTGGAAGTTGGCGATGAAGCGGGTGCGCATCTCGTCCCAGGAGGAGATCGTGGCTGGAGCCAGGTTCAGGAGCCAGGTGCGGGCCCCGTCCTTGAGCGCCATGGGAAACCAGTTCGCCATGACCTTCTCGTCTCCGTTGGCAGCTTCGATGCCCAGCTCATAGAGCTAGAGGAACTCCGCAGGGTCGGCCGTGCCATCGTAACGAGGAGGCAGGTCTACCTTGAACTTGCCGGGCCACGCGACGCTGCGTAGCTCGGTGGTGAAGGCACGGCAGCCTGCTGTGGCCACGGGAGGCCTTGGGTGATGGAGAGCTTGGTCTTGCATGTCCCCACGCGCTGCAGCTGGGAGCAGCGCGGGGTCTTGACGTGCGGGAGCAGGAGCATGGTCGCGACGTGCTGGAGCAGGGAGCGCCCGGGCAGCTTCTTGCGGGCGAGGGACTTCTTGGCAGCTCTGCTCTTGCCGCGCTGGCACCTGACGGAGCGGGTTCCGCCCAGGGGCCACGCGCCTTGGAGCCATGGCGCCTTTTGAGGAGGAGGCGGCTGGGGCGCCCCCGGAGCTTCGTCGCCTGCGCGGGGCGGGGTGCGGTGCAGCGGAACGGACGGCGTAGGAGAGCCCCCTGCGGTGCGGACGAGCTCACCGACGCGGTCGAGCCATTCTTCGTAGACGTCGTCGACGGGACGGTAGCGCAGGAGCTCGTTTGCCGCGATGAGCGCAGCTCGAGCCTCCATGGGTGCGCGGAGCACACGGGACGAAGAACCAGCTGGGGTGAGCGAGGGAGTAGTGGTGCGGCCGTCTTGCCGCACGGACGGATGCTGAGACGACGCTTGCTGCTCGTTCCCCGCTGGGCCGGTGGCGGCATTGACGGCAGGTGATGGGGAACGGCGAGGACGCCCGCCGACAGGAGCAGTCTAGGCGACGCGGGAAGCGAGAGCGGCCCGGCGCTCGGCGCGGGCCCGACGAGCGTCAGACATGGACGCGATGGTCGGAGGAGAACGGGGTGGTGGAAGACGAATTCCGGTGCACCCCTACCTGGCACGCCAAATGTCGGATTTCGGGTTCCGGCAGACCCTTGAGGTTCAAACACTGGGGTGCGCATGGAGATTTCGCCTTCTACCTACCTGCACCCCTCCGCCTCGCTAAGATCTAAGCTATGGAAAGAACAGCACAAGAGACACAGGGTTTATACTGGTTCGGGCCACCGTTGTGGTGTAATACCCTACTCCAGTGTGTGGTGTGGTGGATTGCCTCTTGGGCTGATGATGATGAGCAATACAAGGAAGGACAGCCTCGCGAGGGTCTGTTCTTGGCTGGGGGGATGAACTGCTGGGAGGAGTTCAGTCGCCCTTCTCTCTCTCTCTCTCTCTCTCTCTCTCTCTCTTTGTGTGATGCTACTCGATCCGATCCTAGCTAGTTTCTCTCTTGGCTTCTAGATTCTCCCTTCTTGATTGCCCCCTACCCTGGGGGTGGCTAGTCCTATTTATAGGCAAAGGCCCTGGGCCTCTTCCCAAATATTGAGCGGGAAGGGCGCCAACAATTGGCCATTTTGAAGGGGAACATCTGGTACACTTATCCTGACTAAAGTTGGTCCTCGCCTGCCAAAGGCTCTGGTGGTGACGCTGGCTTGGGCTCCACAATGACTTCCTCCCTGCCGCTGGACTGGTCTTGGTCTCGTTGCACCGAAACGGGTGCCTTTACTTGGTGCTCTCGCCTGCGCTTGCTCCCTTTGCACCAAAGAGGAAAGGAGGACACTGCGCGGGCTGGCGCCCGCCTGGCGCCCTTGGTCGTCATGGCTTGTGTCACGGGCACCTCGTGAGGTACCCCGCCTTGATCTCTCCGCCTCCTCGCGAGCCAGCCTGATGAGGCCGTGCCTGAGGAAGCTCCGTGTCGTCCGCCCCGTGAGGCTTGGCCCCTCGCGAGGGTCTTGGGTCTGTGTTGATGAAGATGGGCCGTGCTGGGCCCCTCCTCGAGCCACACCGCAGGCCGCAGGCAGGCAAGTCTGGGGACCCCCGTTCCTAGAACGCCAACAGAAGTGTTAGATTGCTTCAGAGATGCTGGACCGTTGCAGTTAGTCACAGATAAGGAGCACTGGAATGAAGAGCTTCTGCTACAGTTCTATGCAACTCTCCACATTCGAGGCTACAGCAGGGATCCAAAGACTTGGGTCCTTGAGTGGATGACAGGCAATGTCCATCATGAAGCTAAAGCTCTTGATATCATTGAGCTCACATGCCTGCCCACTCCTGGTGAATACTATGAACCAGGTTGTCAACAACACCAAAATGCCTTGGAAAGCATCTTTCAGAAGCCAGAACCCAACATGAGTCAAATGCTGAGCATGATGAAGCCCCTGCCTCACGACGCTGAATACCCATCTGAGTTCTTTGTTGAAGACCTAGAGTACCTACCTCGCACCATTTACCATATCATCAGGAAGACTCTATGGCCTGTCAGAGGACACTCATCTGCAGCGAGGCTTGAAGGAGCAATGAAGACTTTGGTTTTCTATATTTTCAATGGCATTAGCTTCAATGCTCAAGACTTCTTCATTAGGCAGTTGGCTGCATATGGCTCCGACATCTTTGGGTTGAAATTCTATGCTCCATGGGTCATGCGTCTGATCAAGCATCACTCAGCCTTCAACTATCAGTCATCTGCGTGCAATCATCTTATATTCTTACCCGAGGTTGATCTGTCAGTTGAAGCTATTTACCCAGAGCCTGCTAAGGATCCCATTTATCTTCACAATGTTGATCACCAAAGCTTCACCCAGCCCATTGAAGGAGTTCCAGCAGTTTCTCGTGTTTATCCCCTTGCTGGAAACACACGTGCCCCTCATGCTCAAACTGACGCCACTGGCAGCACCATTGCACAAAGGCCTCGAAGACGATCTCGTGTCCTAAATGACCGAGAGCTTATCGTCGCACTGCATCAGAAACAGGACAAACATCACGACTGGCTTAAGCGTCAGATGCAAAGCCTCTTGGTGGATGTCAACCGCATTCGCAATCTTGCCACCAAGAATGCCTTTGTCACTCATGAAACCTGTCAGAGGTCGTGGAAGAGTTTGACCCTACTTAGTGCCGAAGTTGATCTGCAAGACGATGGCTTCACCGAACGGTTCTAGTTTGACTCAACTCCTCCCAGAAATGCTCACTTGCGTTGGACTCCCTCACTTGAAGACTCTGACTACTCGTCCTCAGCTGCGGCCGTCAATGCCAGAGTCATCGATGACCAAGATGATGCAACTTCACCTCCTACAACTTCAGCGCATGTCGACACTGCACCAAGTTCTTCTGCACCACCGGATCTCAATGACGACCCTGCTGCATCGCCTGCACCTCATGGGAATGAGTAGGCGCCCTATGTCTTCAAACCTTTTTGGTCCTCACTGACAAAAGGGGGAGAAGCATATGAGTTGATAGTCTTTAAGCGGGTCAATATGGGTGGTTGCTTTACTTTTTGCTACTTTTTCCAAGTGCTTACAACTCTCGTTTTCGATACATTTGGTTCTTTGAGTTGTAACACTTAAACTCGATGGTCGTCTGCTACTCATTTTCTATTCTGTGATGTGATGATAAATTCCACATGTGCGATGATAAATTCCGCACTTAGATCATTTTGCAGACGTCCATTTTCCATTATGCATGTCATTATCTTCGTTACATCATATCATGCATGAAGAATTGTCGTCATAGGTTGAAGAGGATCTCCACAAGTACAACCTGCCATGTGCATTTGCATTCCAAAAGAAAATTACTTATATGCACACCTTCAGGGGGAGCCCTTGCAACTTATGAAGACAATACCCTATCCTTTACAACTTCACATATTTTATTCCCCTGTCGGTGTCAAAACCGGCGGATCTCAGTAGGGGGTCCCGAACTGTGCGTCTAGGACCGGATGGTAACAGGAGGCAAGGGACACGAAGTTTTACCCAGGTTCGGGCCCTCTTGATGGAGGTAAAACCCTACGTCCTGCTTGATTAATATTGATGATATGGGTAGTACAAGAGTAGATCTACCACGAGATCGGAGAGGCTAAACCCTAGAAGCTAGCCTATGGTATGATTGTTGTATGAAATGTGTATCTTGTCCTACGGACTAAAACCCTCCGGTTTATATAGACACCGGATAGGGTTAGGATTACATAAAGTCGGTTACAATGGTAGGATATCTGCATATTCGTATCGCCAAGCTTGCCTTCCACGCCAAGGAAAGTCCCTTCCGGACACGGGACAAAGTCTTCAATCTTGTATCTTCATAGTCCAGGAGTCCGGCTGAAGGTATAGTCCAGCCATCCGGACACCCCCTAATCCAGGACTCCCTCAGTAGCCCCTGAACCAGGCTTCAATGACGACGAGTCCGGCGCACAGGTTGTCTTCGGCATTGCAAGGCGGGTTCCTCCTCCAAGTACTTCATAGAAGATTTTGAACACAAAGATAGTGTTCCGGCTCTGCAAAATAAGTTTCCACATATTGCCATAGAGAGAATAATATTTACACAAATCTAATCTGCTGACGTATTCCGTAGTGTGACACTCACACCACGGCAAGCCTTTATTCGAATCGTTTCATTGTCCCACCTCAGCGTGTTATGCGAGGCGGTTTCCTTGGCTACGTCTTGTTAAAGCAGAGATCGTGTCCCCTTATTTCGGATTCTCATCAATACGGGTGGGTAACCCAACCAGCGCCATTGATTACTGGCGCTTGGAGAATAAGCGAGTTTTAACCAGGCTGGTGGGGAACGCATAGTCCGTCCACCCATATAAGGGGATAAGGATCACCTTTTCACCTACGCCTTCTTCCTCCTTCGCCTATCCATTTCGCGCACTCGAGCTCCAGCGCCCAAGTCCGCACTCCCCACCTCAACCTTCTCCAGCCATGTCCGGAGCGGGAGGCAAGTGGATGGTCTCCTCCGTCACGGAGGGACACATCAAAAATGCTAGGGGCCGGATACTTGTCTAACGACATCGCGCACCGGCTTCCCGAAAGAGGGGCAGCTCATCCCCACCCCTAGGCCCCATGAGAGGGTGGTGTTCCTCCCCCATTTCCTCCGCGGACTGGGCTTCCCTCTCCACCCATTTGTCCGGGGGCTCATGTTCTACTATGGCCTGGATTTCCACGATCTGGCCCCGAACTTTGTCCTCAACATCTCGGCGTTTATCGTCGTGTGCGAGGCCTTCCTCCGCATCCGGCCCCATTTCGGCCTGTGGCTCAAGACTTTTAATGTCAAGCCGAAGGTGGTGCGTGGCAACCAGGCGGAGTGCGGAGGCGCCATGGTGGGCAAGATTCCCAATGTCTTATGGCTCGGGGGTTCCTTTGTGGAGACCTTCAAGGGGTGGCAATTGGGGTGGTTTTACATCACCGAGCTGCGCGACCCTAAGTGGGTCGCAGCCCCCGAGTTCTGGTCTGGACCCCCAACGCGGCTCACGTCCTGGAAAGAGACGGGCCTGTCGTGGGGTAAAAAAGGAGAGCTGACCGGACTCCAAACATGCATCCAAACCCTGGTGGACAAGCAGCTCAAGCTTGTCAACGTAGTCCAGGTTGTGCTCATCCGCCGGATCCTCCCGTGTCAACAACGGGCTTTCAACCTGTGGGACTTCGACCTGGCGCGGCACCGAACTTTGAGCAGGCTCTTCGACACGATGTACGAAGATGCCTGGAAGGTGCTTTTCAAGGGCGCCGAGGCCCTCGCATCCGCTACTGAGGATCGCGGATTCAGCACGCAGCGCCACGCTCGTGCGGTAAGCTGTTTTTACCTTTTATAGGGTATTAGTTTTTCATAGTTTGACTCCATGCGGGATCTAAGCTCCCTTACATTTGACAGGATTGGCAGGAGACGTCCGGACAGATCAACTGTCCGGCTCCTTTGCCCGAAGGCCCAGCGGACGCTCACTTGGCGAAGCTGCTGGTTCCGGCACCCTATGTGGTGCCGGATAAGAAGGCCAAGAAGAAGGCCAAGGGGACTCGAAAGAGTACCCGCCCGGAGGTGTCGGATTCATCACAACGGCTCCAAGACGCACTCCTCCCACGAAGACGAGGAGGAGGAAGAAGAGACCTCTCCCCCTCCAGCGGGGGAAGGGAAGAAAAGGAAGGCCACCCCAACTGAGGAGGCTAAAGGGTCCAAGAAGGGGAGAACCCTTCCTCCGGACTACTCCACCAACGCCGACGACGGCGAAGAGGAGTGGCCGCCCAGGGCCAAGCCCCTGGCGAAATCGTAAGTATCCGGATACCAGAGTAATTCATAGTATTCCTTTATTGCACAGCTTTCCCTTATGTCGAATATGATTATGCAACCCACCCAAAGACCGGCTCGACGCGTCGTCGAGCGGTTCACTGGACTCGTCGGATGTGAATTCGCTTCCGACGGCTTCCTCCCCCCGCCCTACGGATGACGCCGAAGTGTTGTCCCAACAGGTTCCCAGCCGGGAGGAGGTGGTCCTGGAGGCGCCGCAAGGCGACCTCCCGGACTCCAGGAGTAAAGGGGATAAAACCCCCCAGGGCTTAAAGTCCGGCTCTAGGCCGGACACCGCTCCGGAACCTTCAAAGGATCCATAGTCTGGCGGGCGACCTCCTTCCAAGAGGAGCAAGCCCTCCGTGCCGGTGACCCCCGTCCAACCGGAGGCGCCGGACAATCTGTTGGAGGCGCTCATGGGCGCCTCCATCAACGAGGAGCACCGCACCATTATGAGTGCGGTGGTCCAGAAGGTTCAGTCCACCAAGAACAGACTGACTGAAGCTTGTGCTAGCCTTTTAATAGGCTTTAAGGTGAGTAAAGAATGAGTAAATAATATTACTGCATAGACAGTAGCCCCTGATGCTCTGTTTGGCGTTCGGGAAGAAAAGCCAAATAGAGGATCAAATAAAATTCGCAGGAGTCTAACAAAATGGAGTCAATATGCGTATGCAGGCTTCTCTCTGGCGTCCGCCGCACTGACTGCGAAGATGGACACGCTAAAGCAGAACCTCGAGCAGTCCGAGCAAGAGCTCGGGTGTGTCAAGAAGCAGCTCGAGGACGAGGAAGGTAAGAAATACCTTGTTTAAATATATATATATATATATATATATATATATATATATAAGTGCAATTGCAAACAATGACACGATTATCATGGCTATTGTAGGGGCCACGTCTGAGGTGGCGGCCCTTAAGCAAGTGCTACTCGAGGCCGAGAATAGGGCGGCCACGGAGCGCACCGAGCGGGAGAAGTATGAGGCCGAGGTTGGTAAGGTGCGGCAAGAGCTCTAGGCTCTCATGGAAAAACATGAGAGTTTGGAGCTTGACTCAAGGACACGAGCGTCCGAGCTCGCGGTGGCTATTGAAAATGCCAAGTCTGCCAAGGCCGAATCCCAGAAGACCCTCCAGGAGTTGGATGAGGTGAAAAAGATAGCGGCGGGTAAGGCATTCTTTATGCAAAGCAAACACATAAACGTGAGTTACTTGTTACTTACCCGAATCCGGAGCTTTCCAGGAGCATTCGCAGATCTTTCGCGGAGCGTGTCCAATGCTGCCGCATTCTATCGAGCCGAGGAGGGCAGCTCGACAGAGAAGGTGTTCTGGTCTCAGTATGCTGAGGCCGGACACCCCGTGCCCGTGAGCGACCAGCTGAAGCAACTGGTCGAGCTCCACAAGGCGGCCGAACAGGCCATGAAGGGCCTCATAGTTTGGCTATGGCCTGGAGAGGCTCTGCCTGGGAGCTATTTCGGGCTGGTGCGATGGTTGGTGGGGGCCTGTCCAAGGCTCGACGTCATCAAGCGCTCCGTCTGCATTGAAGGTGCCCGTAGGGCCCTTGCCCGTGCTAAGGTGCACCGGGGCAAGCTGGATGCTGAGAAGCTTGTGAAGGACGGACACCGCCGGGGAAGGAGCATCACAAGCCCGAGAATTATTATAAGGATGTTCTGAAGGGTGCCTGCCTTATGGCGGATGAATGTTACAGGGATGTAATTTTTGAGTAAAACTCGCTCGTTTTGTCCTGTGCGCTGAAAACTTGTTCATATGCGCTAAGCAATGCTGTTGGAATTTAAAATATTACCTTCTCTGCGGTTGTTTATCAATTCTGAGAGATGGCGAGTCATCGGCTTCTGCCCCCGTGCCGCTAGTGCTGGGGTGTTCGGGGATAAACCTAAGCGCTCTTTTTCCCATGTTTAGGTCCTTCGAGGGAGGCGCTCAGCACAACGAACAAGGAAATCGAACTATAATGCTTGAACACTCTCACTTAGCCATAGAATTCTATAATTTTAAATTTCGGCGAAGCCCCTGGTATTCGGAAGACCGAGTTCGGGGCGCTATCCACGCCTTGGCCGAACAGAGCCGACTCCTCGCCCGAAGCGGCATAAGTCTTTAGGGACTCGAAAAAACCTCTCGAACAGTGACCAGCTCTCGCTTCATCATGACAGTCAGTTTTAGCTTTCTCTACTGAGGTGCTCGACCCAGCTCAACTGGGGCACAATCGTAGTAGTTCTCCTAGTGCTACCTTAGCCGATATAGCGGAACATAAGGCACAAAAACATAGGAGCCGGGCAAACCCAACTATTGACCCAAGACATGATTCGGAGCCGATGCATATAATGCTATAAGTTCGGGGTGCCGCACTTGTTAAAGTGTTTGGACTTCTCACACCATAGTGAGGGGTACTGAAGCCCCTGGTGTATTTTGGCCGTACCAAAGTGTACGGGTGCAACATGTCGTTAAGGAACATATATTTGTAAAAAAAGAGTAATGCAAAAATAGACAAAAGCTATGCATTGTTTATTAAAAAGGGGTGCGATCAAAGCAGAACGATACAAATAATGCGATAAGCAAAAGGTTGGACTATTTAACATGTCCGTTCCAGGGGCAGGCTGCGGAATGGTATGCGAAACAGGTATACTACTCGTGATAGAGACCACCTGGGAGTTCCGTAATGCGGCATGGCTTGTCTGCTTCCCTGGCTCTTGCATCGTTTGTGCGGCAATTGAACTGCCGAACGGGCCTTCCGAAGAATGGAGTCCTGAAAGTAAGAGAAAATTAAAAAATCGGCAGCCCCTGGTGCGGTTTAAGCCGTGCTTCGGGCGTGCCGTGATGGTGCCCCTCCCCCTTTACCCATGGTATTTCTAGAGCGTAGTTATGTATGCGAAGCATTGGTGTCGCATTTTTGCAAGGGCTGGGGTTGGGGCCGCATTGCTACGCCTGCTCGGAACGTGCCAGGCGGTCTTGTTGTAGGTTACTCCGGGCGCGCTTGACGGTGTCCGGACGTTTAATGACCGGACTGGAGAATTGCCTGGAGAGGCTGCTTTGTGCTTCCGCTGCAAGGGCCGCCGTGTGCTCCTCCGTTCGGAGGGAGCGTTCGGTGTTTCCATTGACCATAATTACTCCTCGAGGGCCTAGCATCTTGAGCTTAAGGTATGTGTAGTGCGGTACCTCATTGAACTTGGCGAATGCGGTTCGCCCGAGCAGTGCGTGATAGCCACTGCGGAATGGGACTATGTCGAAGATTAACTCCTCGCTTTGGAAATTATCCGGAGATCCGAAGACCACTTCAAGTGTGACTGAGCCTGTACAGTTGGCCTCTACACCTGGTATTATGCCTCTAAAGGTCGTTTTGGTGGGCTTAATCCTCGAGGGATCTATGCCCATTTTCCGCACTGTATCCTGGTAAAGCAGGTTCAGGCTGCCGCCGCCGTCCATAAGGACTCTAGTGAGATGAAATCCATCAATAATTGGGTCTAAAACCAATGCGGCGAATCTTCCATGACGGGTGCTAGTGGGATGGTCCCTTCGATCAAAGGTGATCGGGCAGGAGGACCATGGGTTGAACTTTGGGGCGACTGGCTCTACCGCGTATACGTCCCTTAATGCGCGCTTCCGCTCCCTCTTGGGGATGTGGGTTGCGTATATCATGTTCACCGTCCGCACTTGTGGGGGAAAACCCTTCTGTCCACTATTGTTCGGCGGCCGGGGCTCTTCATCGTCATCGCTATGCAGCCCCTTGTCTTTATTTTTGGCATTTAACTTGCCTGCCTGCTTGAACACCCAACAATCCCTATTGGTGTGATTGGCCGGCTTTTCAGGGGTGCCATGTATTTGGCACAAGAGGTCGAGTATTCGGTCCAAACTGGACGGGCCCCTAGGATTTCTGTTGAATGGCTTTTTCTGCTGACCGGATTTATAGCCTCTGAATCCGGCATTTACTGCCATATCCTCAGCATTGTCGCCGCTAATGCGGCGCTTCTGCTTGTTACGACGCGACCTGCCACTACTGTCCCTGGTATCTGAATTACCAGGGTTCTTGGTTATATTGTTGCTACGAGCAAGCCAGCTGTCTTCTCCCGCGCAAAAGCGGGTCATGAGTGTCGTGAGTGCTGCCATAGATTTCGGCTTTTCCTGTCCAAGGTGCCGGGCAAGCCACTCGTCGCGGATATTGTGTTTGAAGGCTGCTAGGGCCTCTGCGTCCGGACAGTCCACTATTTGATTTTTCTTTGTTAGGAACCGTGTCCAGAATTGCCTAGCCGATTCCTATGGCTGCTGAATTATGTGGCTTAGGTCATCGGCGTCTGGTGGTCGCACATAAGTTCCCTAGAAATTGTCGAGGAATGCGGCTTCTAGGTCCTCCCAACAACTGATTGATCCTGTTGGCAAGCTGTTAAGCCAATGCCGAGCTGGTCCCTTAAGCTTGAGTGGGAGGTATTTGATGGCGTGGAGATCATCGCCGCGGGCCTTGTTGATATGAAGGAGATAATCCTCGATCCATGCCGCAGGATCTGTTGTGCCATCGTATGATTTGATGTTTACGGGTTTGAAACCCTCGGGGATTTGATGATCCATTACTTCGTCTGTGAAGCATAGTGGGTGTGCGGCGCCTCTGTACTGGGCTATATCACGATGTAGCTCCAATGAGGTTTGTCTACTGTGTTCGGCCCTACCAGATTTCTGTCCGGCGTGACGGTTATCGTCTCGAGTCGTGGGGCGCCCACGCGATCCGTAGATCGATCTTGTTTGACTTGCCTTGTCCTCCAACATATCTCGCAGGTCTGGCGCGTTTTCCCGTCCCTTGGTACGGGGTGCGGCTTGAGTGGAGGGCCGAGAGGCCTCTCTGTCACGGCCACGAGGTGGCCGGTCGGCCGTATCTGGTGATGTAGGTTTAAGTGCTTCCTCCTCTAATCAGGGTAGCAACCTGCGCTTTGGGTAGCTGTCGGGTGGTAGGTGCCACATATGCCAACGAGTGGCTTATCATTGTGGAGCCAGTAAGACATCGCCGGTGCCTGGAAACGGGATGAGGCGAAGACATGCAGGCCGGCGAATCTTACCCAGCTTCGGGGCTCTCCATGGAGATAACACCCCTACTGCTGCTCTGCGGGGTCTCCGCATGGTCACTAGATGAACAACTAGCTACACGGTGCTCCTTGAGCTGTTGGCGAGAGGAGGAAGAAGGGCACGACTTGCTCTCTTCTCCTCCCTATGTGGTGTCTGAGACTAGCAGGGATTGATCTCTCTTTGCATGGATGCCCCGGGGGGTTTATATAGGCCTACCCCCCGGGGGTACAATGGTAATCCGGCTGGGCGTAGGGCCCAGCCGTCTGTGTCTACGCTCTCCGGCTTCTGCGCCAGCTGCTGGGGCCCGCCGGCTAGTGGGTCCCGCCGGCTGCCGGCTCCTTGGTCGACAGGCAGGCCCCACTGTCAGGGCCTTGTCGGCGGCTGGTTACTGTTGCTCAATCTTGGTGGCGAAGGCTTCGCCGAAGTGGGCGTGGCTACAGTGCCGCTGTCCGGTGGGCGATCACTATAGCCCCTCCGCGTCTTGTCTCCTTAATGGGGCGTCTTCTTCGAGGGAGGTGGCAAGCCGGTTGTGGGGAGCCGGCTCTATCTTGGGCCGACTGGGGGAGGTCTGGCCGCCTTCGGGTGTCTCTCTGCCCGAAGGGGCCCACCGCCCGTGGGCCGTACTGGTAGCCCGTCGTGGATGACATCAGGGTCAACGTGGCAACAGTGCTGCGTCGGACGGGTCATGGCCACCCGTACAGCGCACTGTGCCAGGCGTGCTTCGGGATTCGGGGGTGGCAGGCTTCACTGTAGCCACGCCCCGTCACATCGCCGTTATGTGGATGCAGACTTCGAGGGTACGATCTTGACCGCTTTATGGGAGCCGGCTTCTTGGAGCCGGCCTTCTCGCGGCCGGCTTCTCGGAGCCGGCCCTCCCGCGGCTTCTCTTCATGAGGGCTGAGGTCGGGCCGCCTTTCGATAGCCGGCCTGGAGACAGCCGGCAAGGGGAATAGGTCATACTCATCGTTTAAGCTCAAAATGGGGATACCATTTTTCGTTTAAGCATCTTGATGTATTCACATCTTGTTGAGTTGCTTTGACTCATGTCTTGGAGTAAAGCTTCTCTAAGATGGAATAACATACCTTGGGTGGTGGTGTGGTTCTTGCTCATGTAGTTGAACTTGTGTGGGTGCTCAAGGTTGATGTAGCTCATCAAGAGTTGGGAGCACCACTTGGAGTTTGAGTTCATCTACCTACATGGGTTAGTTCTTGCAAGGAAGAGCACTTGTGTATCCAAAAATGACAATCATGAAGTTGAACATAGAATTTGTCAAAGGATATGTTTGAATGGTTTTGTGCTTCCTTGTCTTCAACCACCATTGTGTAGAGTCTTGGTGATGTAGAGATTGCTCAAGATGTGAGTGAGTCGCAATCTCATGGAATTAGATTCAACCAAGCACCTACATGGGTTAGACAACATGCAAGGTGCAAATATATCCAAGACATAAGATAGTTATCATAAGAGAGATATCATGGATTAGTCATAAGCTCATGTCTTGCATGTATCCAATGGAGTTTCTACCCCAAGTTCGAAGCATCAATGATGTTCAATTCTCCTCTCAACCTGCAAAACACTTTCTCATCAAGAGGTTTAGTAAATATATCCGCTAATTGCTTATCGGTGCGAACGTGCTTAAGATTAATGTCACCCTTAGCAACATGATCTCGAATGAAATGATGACGGACTTCAATATGCTTAGTTCGAGAATGTTGTACAGGATTATGACCAATTTTGATAGCACTTTCATTGTCACAAAGTAGTAGAACATGTTTCACATAGATCCCATAATCTTTAAGAGTTTGAGTCATCCAAAGTAATTGAGCACAACATGAACTAGCGGCAATGTATTCCGCTTCGGCGGTGGATAAGGATACCGAGTTTTGTTTCTTGGAAGACCAAGACACAAGAGATCTACCAAGAAATTGACAAGTACCCGAAGTGGACTTTCTATCAATCTTGTCTCCGGCATAATCCGAGTCGGAATAGCCAACAAGATCAAAAGAAGACCTCTTAGGATACCAAATGCCAAAATTTGGTGTATGGATTAAATATCTCACTATCCTTTTCACAGCCTTAAGATGACATTCTTTAGGAGCAGCTTGATATCGTGCACACATGCACACACTTAGCATAATATCGGGACGTGAAGCACATAGGTATAACAATGAACCAATCATAGAGCGATAAACCTTTTGATCAACCGGTTCACCATCTTTGGTCAAATCATTATGTCCACTAGTAGGCATGGGTGTAGACATACCTTTGCATTCTTGCATATTGAACTTCTTGAATAAGTCCTTGGTGTACTTCGTTTGAGAGACAAATGTACCTTCCTTAGTTTGCTTGATTTGCAAACCGAGAAAGAATTTGAGTTCACTCATCATAGACATCTCAAACTTCTCTGACATTAGCTTTCCAAACTTTTCACTAAAGAGAGGGTTAGTTGAACCAAATATGATATCATCAACATAAATTTGGCATACAAATAGTTCTCCATTAACCCTTTTAGTAAAAAGAGTAGAATCAATTTTACCAATTTCAAAACCACTTGCAATAAGGAACTTGGTCAAGCATTTATACCATGCTCTAGGAGCTTGTTTAAGACCATAAAGAGCTTTGTGAAGTTTGTAAACATGATTAGGTTTCTTAGGATTGACAAAGCCGGGAGGTTGTTTAACATAAACTTCCTCCTCTATTTCACCATTTAGAAAAGCACTTTTAATGTCCATTTGGCACAAGGTGATATTATGGTGATTAGCATAGGCAAGCAAGATGCGAATGGACTCAAGTCTAGCAACGGGAGCATATGTCTCACCATAGTCCATACCTTCGACTTGTGTGTACCCTTGGGCGACGAGACGTGCTTTGTTGTGAACCACTTGTCCATCTTCATCTTGCTTGTTGCGAAACACCCATTTGGTACCAATGATGTTGTGGTTGTTGTCGGGCTTCTCAACCAATGTCCAAACTTGGTTTCTCTCAAAATTATGTAGCTCTTCATGCATAGCGTTTATCCAATCTAGATCTTCCAATGATTCTTCAACCTTCATAGGTTCAATGCTAGAGATGAATGAATAGTTTTCACAAAAGTTAGCTAAACGAGTCTTTGAGCGAGTGATTCTCCCGGTTTGTATATCATTTAAGATTTGCTCGAAGGGATGATCTTTGGCAATTCTTGCTCGAACTCGTGAGAGCTTTTGCTTGGGTCTTTGTTGAACATCTTCTTCATCTTGTTCTTCTTGGTCTTCTTCATTGTTGACATTGTCGTTCTCTTGTCGTGGTGGAGAAGGAGGTTGTTGATGTTCGTCTTGATGTATTTCCGCGTCTTCTTCATCTTGGTGTGTCCCACTTGTGGATGCTTCCGTGTCGATTCTTGGTTCACCTTGTCGTGAAGTAGAAGCTTCCACTTGGACGAATGAAGTACTCTCCTTCACCTCCGTTGGACGAATTTTGCCAATGGATAAGTCTTGGATTGCTTCTGAAGGGTCTTTGTCTCCTACATCAATTGGCAATTGCTCTACTTGCGAGCCATTAGATTCATCAAACTTCACATCTACCGTCTCTTCAACCTTTCGGGTGAAATTCTTGTAGACACGGTAAGTGTGAGAGTTTGAGCCATAACCAAGTAGAAAACCTTCATGAGATTTAGGAGCAAACTTTGAACGACGATGCTTATCAAGAATGTAGCACTTTGAGCCGAATACTCGAAAGTATCCAACTTGGGGCTTGTTACCGGTGAGAAGCTCGTATGCCGTCTTGCCGAGTAGCTTGTGAAGATATAAGAGATTTGTTGCGTGACAAGCTGTCTCAACCGCTTCTGCCCAAAAGTGCTTCGGCGTCTTGTATTCATCAAGCATCGTTCTTGCCATTTCGATGAGCGTCCGGTTCTTCCTCTCAACAACTCCATTTTGTTGAGGTGTGTACGTAGCCGAGAACTCATGTGAAATCCCTTCTTTGTCAAGAAAGGTGTCCACATTTGCGTTCTTGAACTCCGTTCCGTTGTCACTCCGAACCTTCTTGATCTTCACGTCAAACTGATTTTGGGCCTTCCTAGCGAAGTTTCTGAAGATCTTCTGGACCTGCGACTTGTCATTAAGAAAGAACACCCACGTAAATCTTGAAAAATCATCAACTATAACTAGACCAAAAGAATTTCCACCGAGACTCTTGTAGGCGTTGGGACCAAAAAGATCCATGTGAAGTAGCTCGAGTGGCCTTCTTGTGGTCATGATGTTCTTCACGGGATGCCTTCCTCCAACCTGTTTACCTGCTTGACAAGCACTGCAAAGTCTATCCTTATCAAATATGACATCGTTAACTCCAAGGATATGATTTCCTTTAATAAGCTTGTCAAGTTTTCTCATGCCAGCGTGACCTAGTCGTCTATGCCACAACCAACCTTTTGAGGATTTAGCAACAAAGCAAGTTTTAGGTTGTGCCTTTTTAGAGAAATCGACAATGTAAAGATCACCTCTACGCATACTGGTAAAGACCATTTTATGATTGTCTCGACGAAATACTTGGCAATCTACCTCAGTAAATAGGACATTCAAACCGAAATCAGCAAGTCTAGATACTGAAAGTAAGTTGTAGCCGAGAGATTCAACGAGCATGACATTTTGAATGGAACTATCATGTGAGATGGCCACCTTACCAAGGCCAACCACTTTACCCTTTGAATTATCACCAAAGGTGACATATTTTCGAGGGCCGTCATTTTCAGCAAGCTCATGAAACATCTCTTCATCTCCGGTCATATGATCAGTACATCCACTATCAAGAACCCATTCCTTTCCTCCTGATTCATATCCCCGAAGATTTGCCATAAGACCAAAATGTCTCATTGCATCATCAAGATCGAAGTCACTATCATCATCATCATAGTATCCATGTTCATCATGATCTTGTGACTCATCATTTCCTAGAGAGGGTAATTCATTAGATAAATGATCATCAAAGTGGTCACTTTTATGAATTCTTATAGCTTTGAATATGATATCACTAATGATTCCAACATCTCCTTTAGCATGCTTAAGATTGGTAAGTTCAAATAGACAATTACCAAAACTAGGATCACTAGAGTTCATCTTACTCAAGGCAATAGATTTATGGAGAATTTCATCCAAATTTTTCAAGGAATGATCGGGAAATCGTTCCTCAAGAAATTTCCATATAGTATAGGCACAATTAAGAGTAGGCAAACTAGCAATCAAATTTTTGGGCAATCCTCTAATGATGAGCTCAACAGTTCTAAGATTGCGAATCATGTCAATATCTTCATCTAGGGTAGGGTGCAAAGGATCAATATGAGGTGCACAAGGACTAGCAATATAGTTGTTCAAATGATATTGATTGAAGATTACAAGCATCTCATTTTTTCACTCATGAAAATACTCTCCATCAAGAATAGGCACTCTATGTCTAAGACTCCCTAAAGTAGACACATCCATCTTCCTCCAATGGTGATTAAACCAAGGCAATGGAGACCAAAGCTCTGATACCACTTGTAGGATCTAGAAGTAGATGTGTCTAGAGGGGGGTGATTAGACACTTAGTGCTAAAGTTGCAATTTTTAAGCTTTTTCGGTTTAAGTGGAGTTTAGGCATAATTTCAACATTCACAATACATATCAAGCAAGCATGCAAAGAGTATATGAGCAGCGGAATGTAAAGCATGCAACTTGCAAGAATGTAAGGGGAAGGGTTTGGAGAATTCAAACACAATTGGAGACACGGATGTTTTTCCCGTGGTTCGGATAGGTGGTGCTATCCTACATCCACGTTGATGGAGACTTCAACCCACGAAGGGTAACGGTTGCGAGAGTCCACGGAGGGCTCCACCCACAAAGGGTAATGGTTGCGCGAGTCCACGGAGGGCTCCACCCACGAAGGGTCCACGAAGAAGCAACCTTGTCTATCCCACCATGGCCATCGCCCACGAAGGACTTGCCTCACTAGCGGTAGATCTTCACGAAGTAGGCGATCTCCTTGCCCTTACAAACTCCTTGGTTCAACTCCACAATCTTGTCGGAGACTCCCAAGTGACACCTAGCCAATCTAGGAGACACCACTCTCCAAGAAGTAACAAATGGTGTGTAGGTAATGAACTCCTTGCTCTTGTGCTTCAAATGATAGTCTCCCCAACACTCAACTCTCTCTCATAGGATTTGGATTTTGTGGAAAGAAGATTTGAGTGGAAAGCAACTTGGGGAAGGCTAGAGATCAAGATTCATATGGTAGGAATGGAATATCTTGGTCTCAACACATGAGTAGGTGGTTCTCTCTCAGAACATATGAGTTGGAATTGTGTATGTGTTCTGATGGCTCTCTCCATGAATGAAGAGGAGGTGGAGGGGTATATATAGCCTCCACACAAAATCCAACCGTTACACACAGTTTTCCAATCTCGGTGGGACCGAATCAACAAACTCGGTCGGACCGAAAAGGTAAACCTAGTGACCGTTAGAGATTTTCGGTGGGACTGACATGCAACTCGGTAGGACCGATATGGTTAGGGTTTGGGCATAACGTAATCTCGGTGAGACCGATTACACAAACTCGGTGAGACCGATTTTGGTAATTAGCTAACCAGAGAGTTGGTCAGGCAAACTCGGTGGGACCAATTTGCTCTTTCGGTGAGACCGAAAAGTTACAAAAAGGAAACACTGAATTTACATTGCAATCTCGGTGGGACCGATTGCATATCTCGGTGGGACCGAAAATATTGCAATAGGTAACAGAGAGTTTGCAATCCCATCTCGGTGAGAGCGAGATCCCTATCGGTAGAACCGAATTGCTAGGGTTTGGCAGTGGCTTATGACAAGTGAAACTCGGTGGCGCCGGATAGAAAGAATCGGTAGGACCGAGTTTGACTTAGGGTTTAGGTCATATGTGGAAGTGGGAAAGTAGCTGAGGATTTTGGAGCATATCATTAAGCACATGAAGCAAGAGGCTCATTAAGCAACACCTCATCCCTTCTTGATAGTATTGGCTTTTCCTATGGACTCAATGTGATCTTGGATCACTAAAATGTACAATGAAGAGTCTTGAGCTTGAAGCTTTAGCCAATCCTTTGTCCTTAGCATCTTGAAGGAGTTCCCACAACCTTTAGTCCATGCCACTCCATTGTTGAACTTATCTGAAACATGCTAGATAGAAATGTTAGTCCAACAAGAGATATGTTGTCATCAATTATCAAAACCACCTAGGGAGCACTTGTGCTTTCACTCCCATGGCGCTATCGAGCTCGTGGGATGGCTCCAACGTCCACGAGGACCACGTCGAGTTCCTCCGCCGGATGCGGCGTCTGCCCGGCGAGAACCTTGTGCGGGTTCGTCAAGCACCGGCGAGGGAGATTTCGCCGGCATCGGAGGAGGGCGAGCGGGTGATCTTCCGCTCGCACTGCCTGCGCGGCTTCGGCCTCCCGGCGAGCGGATTCCTTCGAGCCTTCCTCGAGTTCTACCACCTCCAGCCACATCACCTCTCGCCCAACGTGGTGATGCTGCTGTCGGCCTTCGTCACCCTATGCGAGGGCTTTCTTGGAGTTCTCCCCACGCTCGAGCTCTGGGGGGAGTTCTTCCAAAGCAAGCTCGGCACTGTCGTCGCAGGCGTGCCCGCCCCCTGCGGAGCCTTCATTGCCATGAGGCGGGTGAGCGAGAACAATCCGTTCCCGTCCATTCCGCTGATCCAGTCGGTGAAGCTTTGGCAGAAGTCTTATTTCTACGTGAAGAACGTCGCCCAGCAAGGCGACAACGTCAACCTGCCGGATTACATAGCCGGCCCGCCAGCTGGGAGGCAGCCTTCGTGGAGCTACCGGGCGAGGTCGCTGTCTCAGGCCGGGAACGCAGCCGTCTCCCGGCTTCGGGTGATGATCCAGTCGGAGGGCCTGACCGGAGCCGACTTGGTGGCCGCCTTCGTGGAGCGCCGGGTTCTTCCGCTCCAAGGCCGGCCTCACATGATCTGCCAAATGAGCGGCCGCTTCGACCCGTGCCGGCTGAGCACCAGGGAGATGCCTCACGCAGAGGTGTCTTACATGGTGAATTATATCTCCAACTGCAAGCTCGTCGAGGATTGGCGATACAGCAAGGAGCCGTATTCCCGCGCCAACCCTCCGCCTGCCGTAAGTTCTTTCTTCTTTTCTTCCTTTTTTGTAGCCGGCCTCATGATAGCCGACTCTCGATCAGTTCGTTTGCCTTTTGCAGAACCCTCTTCTCCCGCCGACAGCCAGGGCCGCGGGGGTAGAGCGCCAGCTCCTCCCCGACCGCACGGTGGACGACGCCGACGATCCGGACCTGGGAGCGGCCGCCATGGAAGACGCCATCGTGGGGGAAGGCGACGAGGCCGGAGGCGCGGGACTCGGGGCCAGCTTCAAGGACTGGTCGGATGACGACGAGGTCGAAGTCGCCCCGCACCACCAGCCGGCGCCCGATCATCAAGGCGCGGGCTCGTCTGTCGTGCCGGCTACCCGTGGCGGCGCGCAGAAGCGCCGGGCCGCGTCGACCTTCTTCGGCAGCCGGCCGAAAAAATCCAAGGCCTCCACGACGGCGACCAAGCGGGATGAGGCGGCCACGAAGGCGGCCCGCTTCCGCAAGGCGGTGAAGCAGCTGCAGGCGATCTCTGCGTAAGTCGTCGAATGTCTTGCGTATATATTTTTTGTCTTCTTCATCCGAAACTCTTCTAAACCTTTCTTTTCTTGCCGGACAGGGCGCCGCTTTCTCTCAAGCGAGGTCCTGGTGGCTCCGTAGTCAGGCCGACTGGAGGGTCCTCAAGCTCCCGTCGCGTGGATCCCCGCGCCGACCTTAAGAAGGCCACGGAGCGGAACGCACGGGAGGCGCGGGAGGAGCGGGAGGCGGCGGAGCGAAGGACCACCCAGGCGACGAAGGAGCCGGCCGACACGGCGGCCAAGGCCCGGGCGAAGGCGGCAGCCGTGGAGACGGAGGCGGAGGCTTCGCACAACCGGCCTCCGCTGCTCGTTGTTCCCCTCCGCGCCGTGGCCCCCGACGTTCCCGTGCCCCTGTCGGAGGAGGTCGACCAAGGCCCGCCGGTGATGGAGAGGCGGGAGGATCCCGTGATCTTCGTGGAGGGGGCGTCGCATACGGCGTCGACTGGAGCGGGCCAAAGCGGCCAATCAGCTGCGGCGCCAGAGCAGCCGTCCAGGGGCGAGCCGGCGGCAGGGGCCGGCCTCGAGGTGCAGCCGGCATTGCGCCGGCGCGCAGGGGGTGGCGCCTCCGCGCCGGAACCGCACCGAGCAGCGGGCGCTAGCCAGACGGCGGAGGCCCTGGAGATGGCCAGCGTCAGCACGTCCGAGTGGACTCCCAGCGGGGGGACGGGCGAGCTGAACGCGGCGGCCAGGAGGTCCGGAACCGGCTTCAAGCTCAGGCCGCCTCGCTGCAGCGATACACTCAAGAGTTTCTCTCGACGCGGGCCGTCATCTGGGTGAGTCTTCTGTCCTTGGTTATTTTGCTCTTTCGATTTCTTCCGTGGGGGCGCGTCAGCGCACCCACTGGGTGTAGTCCCCGAGTTCCAAGCCGGCTGCTGCGCAGGCGGTTTGGAACTTACTAGGTCCTGACAACTTAACTTATCCTTGCCTCCTGTATAATCTTCCAGGAGTATCATAACCTTCGCGCAGCCGCCTTCAACTCCCAGGCTCAGGAGCTGGGCCGGAGAACTGAGGACCTGACCAGCAGCCGGAGTGCATGTTTGTCTCGTTCATCTCCTGTGGGGGCGCGTCAGCGCACCCACTGGGTGTAGTCCCCGAGATTCGGGCCAACTGCTGAGCAGCCGGGTCGGATCTTCCTTGACGACTTCCCCTTATTAATTTTTCCTTCGTCTTCATGCTTGCAGGAGCCAATGCCGACTTGAGGGGGCAGCTCAGCGAGGCGCAGGCCGCCCTTCGCGCCAAGGAAACTAAGTACGACGCCTTGGTCCTGGAGCGCGACCGCCTGGCCAAGAAGCTGGCTGACCAGGAGGAGAGCCACAAGGCGGCTCGGAAGAAGGCGCAGGATAACGAAGCCGCCCTGAAGGCCGAGTTCGAGACCGAAGCGGCGGGCTGGGCTGAGACCAGGCAAGCGCTGAATGAAGGCTTCAGCCGTATTGAGGATTTGATCGACGGTAAGCCGCCTTCCTCGCTCCTTGCATGCCCCTTGCCGCCTGATTTGTGTTCTGACTTGTGCTGCTTTTTATTCTCTGTGCATACTACTTTCCCGGCTACTCCGTCTTTGCTACCCAAACCATCGAGGCCCATCGCGAAGCGCGCTGTCAGGCGGGGGCCGACATCGCGCCGGACGTGAGTCGGACGCTTGAGGAGCAACTCTTGGCGGTCCAAGCGCGGCTGCAGCCGGCTGATCGTATGCTCCGCCGCCTCCAGCGCGCCGGGGCACAGGTGTTGGCCGCCCTCTGGCCAAGCGAGACGATTCCCCGCACCCCGAGTCGGACTGCCGACTGGTTGGAAGTTGCGGTTGGCCGCTTCGAGACTTGGAAAGCATCAGCGGCCCGGCTTGGAGCTGGGCGGGCGTTGGAGTTCGTCCGAGCTTGGTATCCGGGGCTAAACCTGGACCAGCTGCGCACCTGGCGGCTGGAGGCCAACGAAGAGCTGGAGGAGGTGCGGCCGGCTATTGCTCAGCGCGCTTCGACGATCGCCGAGTGTACTGACATCAGCGTCTTCGCTCCTGAAATTAATGATGACGACGCTGCCCAGCCGGAGGAGTGGTTCGGGCTGGACCCGGCAGCGAGTGAAGACTCGGTAGAGGAGATCGCCTCCAGCGATGAAGGCGAAGACGACGAAGGAGAGGAGGGCGAAGACGTTGAGCCGGCCGGTGAAGCGGCCAGCCTGCCTCAGCCTGATCATGCCTCCAGCAACGAGGCGCGTGCTAGCGCGCCCTCTGCGGGAGGCGGTGATCATGCCGAGGTTCGCCAGCCGGCCACTCCTCCAGCCGGCACTGCCGTCTCCACCGACCTGCCCGACTCGCCAGTCGCTCCCTTGGCTTAGTCTGCCGTCTTTCTTTTTTCCTGCTTGTTGCCTTTTGAACGATTTTATCAAACTTGAGCAGTTCCACCCACTGGGGGTGTATTCAAACTATGTCGAATGCTGGCCTTTTGAAGGTCTTTTATGTAAATATTATTGCGTGCTTGGTTTCCATTCATGTATGCTTTTTATCCTTAGGCTGTTTCCTTTGCCTCCTTCCCCTTCTGGGAAGGCAAGTACTCGAGCTTTCTTAGATTGGAGCGAGGTGAATGGAAGCCGGCCGGCCGGCTACTCTGGTAGCCGGTCGGTGGTGGGAGAAAAACCGGCTTTTGTTATATTAGTCCGTTAGTCCCTAGCCGTTTTTCGTGTGGGCACCCGTTCCTGCCCTTAACTCCTGCCAGCCGGACAACCGGTTCTTTGAACTGCGACTTTTGGCAAGAGAAAGCTTGGGAGCCGACACACTACTTGTCTGACTGCTGGTAGGACTTCTAATATAACTCTAGGCGGCCAGTCCCCGGGCCGACTAGTCGAACCCGGTGCCAGACGGAAAAAAGTGAATGCAATGACAAGGCCATAAGCATGATACTTTTCATTTCATAGACAAAAGATGGCAGTCCCCGAGCTCTCCTCGGGGGGCCTATTGTCTCGAACTTAGTACAAAAGTTAGTGTGATACATACTGCATTTCAATTGTAAAACCTTCGGAGGAGGTTGGCGTTCCATGGTCGTTCCGACTCCTTGCCGGAGTCGTCTCTCTTTCGTGCCTTCGGCTTCTGCACGTCGATCAGGTAGTAGGAGTCGTTGCCTAAGGCTCTGCTGATGATGAAGGGGCCCTCCCAAGGGGCCGAGAGCTTGTGCTGGCCGGCTGTTCGCTGGATCAGCCGGAGCACAAGATCGCCCTCTTGGAAGGATCTTGGCTTGACCTTCCGGCTGTGGTAGCGGCGTAGGCCCTGCTGATAGATGGCGGACCGGCTGAGGGCTAACAGCCGGCCTTCTTCCAGCAGGTTGACGCCGTCTTCTCGTGCTTCCTTGGCCTCGGCTTCCATGTACATGGTTACCCGAGGCGAGTCAAACTCGGTGTCAGTTGGGATGACCGCCTCGGCACCATATACAAGGAAGAAAGGAGTGAAGCCGGTTGACTTGTTTGGTGTAGTGCGCAGACTCCAAAGGACAGCCGGCAGCTCATCGAGCCAACAGCCGGCTGAACGCTCCAGTGGTACGATCAGTCGGGGCTTGATGCCGGAAAGGATGAGGCCGTTGGCTCGCTCGACCTGGCCGTTTGACTGCGGGTGGGCGACGGACGCTAGGTCCAACCGGATGCCTTGCATCGCGCAGAAACGTGCCAAGGCTCCCTAGGCGAAATTCGTGCCATTGTCGGTGATGATGCTGTGTGGTACGCCATACCGAGTTGTTATATCTGTGATAAATGTCACGGCAGTCGGCCCATTCAGCTTCTTGATCGGCTTTGCCTCAATCCATTTGGTGAATTTGTCCACGGCGACAAGCAGATGTGTCATGCCGCCGCGCGCCGTCTTGAATGGGCCCACCATGTCCAGTCCCCAAACGGCGAAGGGCCAAGTGAGGGGAATGGTCTTGAGTGCTGAAGCCGGCATGTGTTGCTTGGAGCTGAAGAGTTGGCACCCTTTGCAATGTTTAACTAACTTCTTGGCGTCATCCAAAGTAGTCGGCCAAAAGAAACCATGGCTGAAGGCTTTGGCGACGAGTGATCTTAAGGCCGCATGGTGGCCGCATTCTCCTTGGTGGATGTCCCTGAGGATTGCAATGCCCTTCTCTTGCTCAATGCATCGCTGGAGGACTCTAGTGACACTGCGCTTGACGAGTTCTCCGTTGACGATTGTGTATGCTCCGGCTCGGCGTTGGACTTGTCTTGCCTCTACTTCGTCAGCCGGCAGATCTTGGTTTATTAGGAAGTTGAGGATGGATTGAGCCCATGACGGAGCTGTGACTTCTTCTATTGCCAGAACGGCTACTGCGACCAGGGCGGGCGGGTTGGGCGGTGAAATGCTGGAGTCGGCCGCCACCTGTTGTGTTGGTGTAGTCTCCGGGCCGACTACCGCAGTCCCCGAGCCGGGTGAGGCAGTCCCCGGGTCGGGCGTAACTACGGAAGTCCCCGAGCCGCCTGCTGATACCCCCTGGCCGACTATCGAAGTCCCCAGGTCACCTTCTTGGTTCTTCGAGCCGGCTGCGTCGGGGTCAGGCGACACGAAGATGGAATCGGACTCTGGAGATGGCTTGATAGACGGCTTGAGGAGGCGTTGTAGAGAGACACCGGTTGGTATTGCTTGCCCAGTGGAGCCTATTCGAGCCAGGGCATCAGCTGGCTCGTTGTCGGCTCGTGGTACGTGGAGGAACTCGCATCCTTCAAAATACCCACTGATCTGCTGAACGAGGAAGCGGTAGCTTGCCATATTTGCGTCCTTGGCATCCCAGTCGCTGGATGATTGCTGGACCACCAAGTCCGAGTCGCCATAACATAGGATCCGGCGAATGCCGAGTTCTTTGGCAAGCCGGAGCCCGTGTATGAGCGCCTCATACTCGGCCACATTGTCGGAGGCGGCAAAGTGAATTTGCAGCGTGTATCTAAGCTTGTCGCCTTTGGGAGAGGTGAGGATGACGCCGGCTCCCAAGCCGGTGCGCATCTTGGACCCATCGAAGTGCATGCGCCAATGAATTGAGTCGGGAGCCGGCGGTAGGTACTGGGTCTCGGCCCAGTCGACGAGGAAGTCGGCCAATGCTTGGGACTTGATGGCGGTGCGAGGCTGGTAGAAGATCGTATAGGGGGCCAGCTCGATGGCCCATTTCGCCACCCGGCCGGATGCATCCCGGCTGCCTATGATCTCGGCCAGCGGGGCGGTGCATACAACCGTGATGGGATGCTCTTGGTAGTAGGGCTTCAGCTTCTTGGCGGCGAAGTACACGCCGTAGCACATCTTCTGGTAGTGCGGGTAGTTCTGCTTCGAGGTAGACAGCACCTCGCTCAAATAGTACACCGGCCTCTGGACCGGCTGGGCTCGGCCTTCTTCTGGGCATTGGACTACGATGACGGTGCTGACCACCCGGCTGGTTGCGGCAATGTAGAGGAGCATGGGCTCTTTCTCAGTCGGCGCCGCCAGGACAGGCGGCGTGGCCAGCATCTTCTTCAGCTCGTGAAAAGCTTGATCGGCTTGGTCATTCCACTCGAAGTGGTTGGTCTTCTTCATGAGGCGGTACAGGGGAAGGGCTTTCTCTCCGAGCCGGCTGATGAAGCGGTTCAGGGAGGCCAAGCATCCGGTAAACTTCTGGACGTCTCGAAGTTTGGTGGGAATCGCCATTCTCTCAATGGCCTTGATCTTTACTAGGTTGCATTCGATGCCGCGTTCGGAGACCAGGAAGCCTAGGAGCTGGCCGGCTGGCACTCCAAACGCGCATTTCTCGGGGTTAAGCTTGATTTGGAACCGGCGTAGGTTCTCAAATGTTTCCTTGAGGTCTTCCAGCAAGGTGTCGCGCTTCTCCGTCTTCACTATAATGTCGTTTATGTAGACGTGGGCATTTCTGCCGAGTTGCTTGAGGAGGCACTTCTGCATGCAACGCTGAAAAGTGGCACCGGCATTTCTCAAGCCGAATGTCATAGTCAGGTAGCAGAAGGATCCGAATGGCATGATGAAGGCGGTCTTCAGGCGGTCTGCCGGATTTAACTTTATCTGGTGATACCCTGAGTAAGCATCCAAGAAACTCAACAGCTCGCATCCGGCCGTGGAGTCTATCACTTGGTCAATCCTTGGCAGGGCAAAGGGATCTTTGGGGCAGGCCTTGTTGAGGCTCGTGTAGTCTATACACATGCGCCACTTGTTGTTTTTCTTTAGCACGAGGACCGGGTTGGCGAGCCACTCTGGAAAGAAAACTTCCATAATGAAGCCGGCTGCCAGAAGTCGGGCTATCTCCTCTCCCACAATCCTGCGTTTCTCCTCCGACAGTCAGCGGAGGGGTTGTTTGACTGGCTTTGCGTCTTCTCGGACGTGTAGTTTGTGCTCGGCGAATTCCTTCAGGACGCCCGGCATGTCCTTGGGGGACCATGCAAAGATGTCCCGATTCTCATGGAGGAAATCGGCGAGCTCGCCTTCCTATTTGCTGTTTAGGTTTGCCCCGATGACGGCAAACCTCTCTGGGTGCTCGGGGTCAAGAGGTATCTTCTTCGTCTCCTTGGCCGGCTGGAAAGATCCTTGAGCATCATGCTCCTTGGGATCGGGGGACAAGGCCGATTGCTTGCTGGCCATGGCCACGACTCGGTCCAACATCTTCTTTTCTTCGGCAATCACAAGGGACTCGGCTAGCCGACTACTGGCTGCTGCGCACTCAGAGGACTTCTTGTAATTGCCGGCTATGGTGATGACGCCTTTGGTGCTCAGTATCTTCATCTTGAGGTATGCATAGTGGGGAACTGCCATGAACCCTGCCAAGGTAGGTCGGCCAAGCAATACATGGTAAGGGCTCTCCAGGTCCACCACTTCAAACCAGATCGCTTCCCGGCGGAAATGCTCCTTGTCCCCAAAAAGTACATCAATCTTGATCTTTCCAATGGGGGCGCAGGACAGGTCGGGTACGATGCCATGGAACACAGTCCGAGTAGGCATGAGTTGCTTCGTCTTGACATTCAGCTTCTCCATGGTGTCACGGTACAGGATGTTGATGCTGCTCCCGCCGTCTATCAGCACGCGGGAGAATCAGGCAGCGCGTCTATCCATTGCAAGGGTGGCATCCAAAACCAACGCATAAGAGCCGGGAGACGGCATCACCTCTGGGTGGTCGGTCCGGCTCCAGCTGATAGGTTTTTCTGACCAGTGCATGTGCTCGGCGGGGTTGGCAGCAACCATGCTGACTTCTTGGTGCTCTCAGCGTTTCCTGCGCCGGTCTTCGGGCTGACATGTAAAGATGATATAGGCGGCATGCTCGTCGGGGAACTCATCGTGCACGGCTCCGACTGCGGGCCGAGCGGCCGGCGGCTGCGGAGCCGGAGGCGGCGGACCGGCAGGCGGAGGCGGCGCGAGCCCTTCGTCTTTAGAGATTCGGGTGAGCCAGTGGCACTTCCGGGTCGTGTGGTTGGACGGCTTCGCGCCGCTGTGGAACTTGCACGGGGCGTCGAGAGTCAGCTCGTAGGAGAAGGCCGGCTGCCAAGCCGGCTTGCCGCCCCTCTGCTTCATGGGTGCGGGCCGTGCTTCGGGCTGCTCGTCTTCGACTGTGGCCACCTGCCGACTGGTGGAGGGCGGCAGCGGGCCCTTGCGCTTGTGGTCGTTCTGGTGTGGGCATCGGCCGGAGTCCCCAGCCGGCGTCTTGGGCGCTGGGTTGAGTACCTTTCCGGACGCGTCTACCCGGAGTTCGGTCTTCATCGAGGAGTTGGCGGTGGCGTACTTGTCCGCTATGATCAGAAGCTCGTCGAGGGTAGTCGGCTCGTCGCAGAAGAGCTTGTGCTTGAGGAGGGTGCCTTCTCGGCACCCGGCAGTGAAGTATTCTATGGCTTGCACCTCGTGCACCCCTTCGCAAGAGTTGCGGAGCTCGGCCCAACGCGTGAGGTAGTCGCGAGTGGACTCGGCAGGGCCTTGTACGCACAAGGAGAGCTGTCTGGGCTTGGGAGCCCGCTTGTAGGTGCTGGTGAAGTTGCGGACGAAGGCTTCTGTGAAGTCTAGCCAGTTGTTGATGCTGTATGGCTTGAGGCTGTCGAGCCAGGTCCGTGCCGTGCCCTGCAGCATGAGGGGCACGTACTTCACGGCAACGCGCCTATTGCCGTTGGCTATGCTAACCGCCGTGGAGTAGTCGATCAACCAATCTTCCGGCTTCACGGAGCCGTTGTACTTGGGCGTGTCTCTTGGGAGCGAGAACCCTTTGGGGAAAGGCTCGTCGCCGATGCGGGGGCCGAAGCAAGGCGGGCCGACATTGTCTTCTTCTTCTAGCGCCAGGGATAGCGCCAGGCGGTCGATCCGATGGCGGGCGTCGTTCTCGCCGACTCCTTCACGGCGACCTAGCCGGCCGCTGAGAGTCGGATGCGCAACAGGCGGCGGGGTGGGATATCTCTCTCCACGGGACCGGGGCGGAGGCAGGTTGCCCCGCCACTCCACGGCCCGGGGGTGGCCTTTTGCGTCTCGCTCGATGGAGATTCCGGTTCGGCTTTGGCTCGCAGCCGGTTCTTTCTCGCACCGCGCGCGGGTTTTACCCGTAGTCGGCGTCCGGGACGTCGCGCTGTGATCTCGGTGCGGGGGAGGGCTTTCCGCGCGGGCATTGGCTTCATGCCGCTGCGCGGCTGCATCGATCAGCTGCTGGATGCGTCGGGTCATGTGGGGGAGCTCTTCGGCCCCCAGTCCATCTAGCTCGTCTACGGCCGCCTGGGCGGCGCGCAGGTTCTCGAGTGGAGTAACGTAGACTGGGCGGTCGACTCGTAGCATATCGGCGATGATAGCGCCACGCTGTCTGACAACGCCGGCCCGGCTAGGCCCACCTGGGGGGGCATGCCAAAGGCGGCGCGGTCGGCCTCGCGTCGGTGGGCCTTAGCGAGGCGTCCCATGGAAACCAACTTCCGGCCCTCCGCGAGGAGGGCGAGGCGGCGAGCTTCCAGTGCTTCAGCATCGGCATCGGCCGGGAGGGGGATGGACAAGTCGTGGACCGCCGCGTGCGGGGAGTCGTGGGCGCTCTCGTCAGAAGCGCCGCCGTGGCCGATGACCATCACCTCGGTGGTGACAGCGTCGCAGCCATCGGCCCGGGGAAGCGGGTCGTTGTAGATCGTGACGTTAGTGGGGAACGTGTCGAGCGAGGCCGTGTCGGAGTCGACAGGCATCGGATCGGTGGAGCCAACCGACTTCAAGTCCACGGCAGGCTCGCCGGAGACGTGGAGCTGGCCGAGGAGGTTGACGAGGTGGTCGGTGCCCGCGTCGGGGGCGAGCTCGTCAGAGATGAGAGTCTTGTTAAGGAGATTGGCGAGGCTGCTCGCCGCAGAGATGTTGGTGACGCCTTGTAGCACGTCGTGGCAAGCGCCATCGGGCGTGCTGGGCTGGCTACGCTCGCGGGGGAGGAAGAGGGTTCCCGTCCAGAATAGGTCTCCGGACGACGGTGCACCTAGCCCCACGGTGCGCGCCAAATGTCGGGTGGTAGGTGCGACATATGCCAATGAGTGGCTTATCATTGTGGGAGCCAGTAAGACGTCGCCGGTGCCTGGAAACGGGATGAGGCGAAGACATGCACGCCGGCGAATCTTACCCAGCTTCGGGGCTCTCCGTGGAGATAACACCCCTACTGCTGCTCTGTGGGGTCTCCGCATGGTCACTAGATGAACAAGTAGCTACATGGTGCTCCTTGAGCTGTTGGCGAGAGGAGGAAGAAGGGCACGGCTTGCTCTCTTCTCCTCCATATGTGGTGTCTGAGACTAGCAGGGATTGATCTCTCTTTGCATGGATGCCCCGGGGGGTTTATATAGGCCTACCCCCCGGGGTACAATGGTAATCCGTCTGGGCGCGGGGCCCAGCCATCTGTGTCTACGCTCTCCGGCTTCTGCGCCGGCTGCTGGGGCCCGCCGGCTAGTGGGTCCTACCGGCTGCCGGCTCCTTGGTCGACAGGCAGGCCCCACTGTGAGGGCCTTGTCGGCGGCTGGTTACTGTTGCTCAATCTTGGTGGCGAAGGCTTCGCCGAAGTGGGCGTGGCTACAGTGCCGCTGCCCGGTGGGCGATCACTGTAGCCCCTCCGCGTCTTGTCTCCTTAATGGGGCGTCTTCTTCGAGGGAGGTGGCAAGCCGGCTATGAGGAGCCGGCTCTATCTTGGGCCGACTGGGGGAGGTCTGGCCACCTTCGGGTGTCTCTCTGCCCGAAGGGGCCCACCGCCCGTGGGCCGTACTGGTAGCCCGTCGTGGATGACATCAGGGTCAACGTGGCAACAGTGCTGCGCCGGACGGGTCATGGCCACCTGTACAGCGCACTGTGCCAGGCGTGCTCCGGGATTCGGGGGTGGCAGGCTTCACTGTAGCCACGCCCCGTCACATCGCCGTTATGTGGATGCAGACTTCGAGGGTATGATCTTGACCGCTTTATGGGAGCCGGCTTCTTGGAGCCGGCCTTCTCGCGGCCGGCTTCTCGGAGCCGGCCCTCCCACGGCTTCTCTTCATGAGGGCTGAAGTCGGGCCGCCTTTCGATAGCCGGCCTGGAGACAGCCGGCAAGGGGAAGGCGGCCCTGCGTCTTGGATTCTTGAGGGCCGAATCGGCTCGTAATTTTTTCAGAAGGGCCAGGGGGAGCCGGCTAGGCTACCCATGGTTATTTACTCCGACAGTAGCTGTTGGAGGGGCGTTCGAGTTTATGCTCTTCGGCCGCAAGGACTTCGGTCCATCTGTTGACTAGCAAATCTTGATCAGCTCTAAGCTGTTGCTGTTTTTTATTGAGGCTTCTTGCCGTGGCCATAAGCCTGCGTTGAAAACGCTCTTGCTCGACGGGATCCTCTGGCACGACGAATTCGTCGTCGTCGAGGCTTGCCTCGTCTTCGGAGGGAGGCACATAATTATCGTCCTCGACCTCTCTGTCTGCCGCTCTCTCATGAGGGCTGGCTTCTCCATCCTCCTGTGATGAATCTTGCTGAAGGGGGTTTTCTTCGGCACTTTCCGGAGTATAATTATCTCCCGTGCTGGAATCACCGTGTTTGCTTTGGCGGGATTTTGAGCGGCGCCGCTGACGCCAGCGCTTAGGCTGTTTCTTGGAGGGGTCATCCTCCGCTGTTCCATCGCCATCTCCTTCTTTTGGGGTGTCCACCATGTATATGTCATATGACGAGGTGGCTTTCCAGGGCCCAATAGGCGCTGGTTCTTCATCATCTCCTGCATCGGCGTCCATACCGTCGATGTCTTCGAAGTCGAAGTCGAGCATTCGGTTAAATCGTCGACAGTGGCTACAAAGTGGGTGGTGGGTGGGCTTTGAATTTCTTCATCGTCCATATCCCAACCTTGCTGACCGTAGTCCAGCCAGGGCTCTCCGGAGAAAGACAGAGACTTTAGTGTCTTCAGAATATCGCCGAAAGGCGAGTGCTGAAAGATGTCCGCGGCAGTAAACTCCATGATCGGCGCCCAATTGGATTCGATCGGCAAGGGCGTGGAGGGTTCGGAGTCCGGAGAGGAGTCCGGCTCCTTGGAGTCACGAGTCTCGCGGAGTGCGGGGCTGGTGTTCGGCTCGATCACCGTTGGGATCGCAGCCCCCGAGGTGGCATCCAACCATCCATCCTCGATCGGCGCAGGTGGCTCCGAATTAAGGGTCGAAGCCGATGCGGGTGCGGCCTCCAGGGCACTGTTCGGCGGCAGAGCCAGATCATGCTCGTCGTGACAGTGCGGCGCGCTCGGCAGTGGCTCGAATCCGTCGAGGATCAAGTCCCCGCGGATGTCAGCCATGTAGTTTAAACTTCCAAATCTGACCTGACGGCCAGGGGCATAGCTTTCGATCTGCTCCAGATGGCCAAGTGAATTGGCCCGCAGTGCGAAGCCGCCGAAGACGAAGGTCTGTCCGGGGAGGAAGGTCTCACCCTGGACTGCATCGCTATTGATGATAGTAGGAGCCATCAAGCCTGACGGGGAGGACAGAGAGGAACTCCCAATGAAAGCACCAATGTCGGTGTCAAAACCGGCAGATCTCGGGTAGGGGGTCCCGAACTTTGCGTCTAGGCCGGATGGTAACAGGAGGCAAGGGACACGAAGTTTTACCCAGGTTCGGGCCCTCTTGATGGAGGTAAAACCCTACGTCCTGCTTGATCAATATTGATGATATGGGTAGTACAAGAGTAGATCTACCATGAGATCGGAGAGGCTAAACCCTAGAAGCTAGCCTATGGTATGATTGTTGTATGAATGTCATCTTTTCTATGGACTAAAACCCTCCGGTTTATATAGACACCAGATAGGGTTAGGGTTACATAGAGTCGGTTACAATGGTAGGAGATCCTCATATCCGTATCGCCAAGCTTGCCTTCCACGCCAAGGAAAGTCCCTCCCGGACACGGGACGAAGTCTTCAATCTTGTATCTTCATAGTCCAGGAGTCCGGCTGAAGGTATAGTCCGGCCATCCGGACACCCCCTAATCCAGGACTCCCTCATTCCCCGTTAAAGACTTCAACCAGTTTGTCATCAATCACCAAAAAGGGGGAGATTGTAAGTGCATCTAGTGCCACCCCTAGTTGGTTTTGGAGTATTGACGACAAACCTGGTTGAGGGACTAATGTGTTTGTGAGAATTACAGGATAACACAGGTAGAAGTCCCTCATTGATTTGGTTTTCCTACTAGAGATGACCCCTAAAAATGTATGAAGACATTGAAGTCAAAGGTGGGATGTGAAGACATTCACATTGAAGACTATGACAAGAGAAGACAACGTGTGAAGACTATGGAGCGCGAAGACTTAGTTGTTTTGTCGTTCTTTTTCTTGTTTGTTGAGTCATAGGAACCACCATACTGTTAAGTGGGGTCCAAGAGAACCAGTCAGAATGACTGAAGTGATGCTTAACCAAAATCCTATGTCTTCGAGCGAAGACAATGAGGCAAATCTTATCCAGAGCTGGGTAAGTCAGCTTTGCTTGTAGCCCAAGTAAAGTTGCCGTGTGTGTTTGAAATCTGACCGTTGGAACACGTGTCAGTTCCTTAGTGACCCAGGTTCATTTCGGAAAAATCAGGTCAGGTTGCCTAGTGGCTATAAATAGCCCAGCCCTTACAACCATAAACGGTTGGCTGCTCAGAGTTAGTGCACGGCTTTTGTCGTTTGAGAGCAACCCACCTCGAAGCCTTTGAGAGAGAATTCCTTGCGAGGATAAAGCCCTAAACACCCAGAGCCAAAGAGTGTTCGGCATCACTTAAGTCTTCCTGTCTGTGTGATCTGAAGACTTATTACACTTGAGGACTGTGAATCCTCCAGCCGGTTAGGCGTCGCGTTCTAAGCATCCAAGAGTCATTGTGGATCGCTGGTGAACGAAATCTATGAAGGTTTGGAAGTCTACCTTGAAGACTTACTAGAGCGATTGGGCGAGGACTGGGTGTCCTTAACTCAAGGGGAATAAGGTGAAGACGTGGTCTTCTGAGTTGAATCTCAGCCTCCCTAACCAGACGTACAATTGTCACAGCAACTGGAACTGGTCCAACAAATCATTGTCTTCATCAAGTCACTGGTTTCATCCTTCCCATCCCTTTACTTACTGTTGGTCCTGGTGAAGTCATTGTATGATTGCATTATCTTTTGTCTTCACTGAGTGACTGCTTGTTCTGATTGGCTTCACACTATCTTCCTACCTGATCTATACTGCCTAGCTGCTATTAGTCATTGTGCTTTCACTTCATTGAATACTTGACTATGGCTTGCTTAGTGTAGTCTACCTTCCACTGCATGGTAATAAGTTTATTCCTATCGTTTGTCTTCGAAACTTCCATGTTTTGAAGACTTTCCTAAAAATCGCCTATTCACCCCCCCCCCCTCTAGTCGATCACTAGCACTTTCAGTTAGAAATAGTCTTGCTACCTTTTCCCATTAAGAAATTGGAATGCTTATATTTGTGAGTCTATGCTTCAACTGGTGCCACTTTTATAGTAATCACACTTTCAATATCTGTGTAAACATCGATTTTAGTGGACCTGCACAAAAATTCCAAATGGTTCAACATTATGAGCATGTTTTCTTCCAAACTGTTATATCGAATTGGTGGCACTATGAGCAGGTCATTATGAAGGTACATGGTTTGCTACTATCTTGCTACTCTTTTTGTACTGTCATTAGGTAGTAATATTAGTGGTTTGCATGTGAATTTATTGGCAGGGTGGACCTACATTGGAGGTGCAGGACATGATTCGATGTTGGATGCTCAATTTCGGTTGTATCGATTTCACCTCTTTCATCACTATGGACATGGATATCCTTGGTCTGATGAAGAATAGGCGCTATATTTCTGCTCTGTACCAACAAATCAATTCAGTACGAAATTGTCCAGTGCAAAACATGAAAGTATCAAATTGTCCAGTGCAAAACATGACAGATGCTAACCGGAAACGACTAGCAGAGACGTGTTTAAACCGAAAATACAAGGTGGGGTATATGTTTACTAGCTGCTTGATATTTGTGCAAACAGATGTCTGTCTGTTGCTATTTGACAAACAAACAAAGTGACCTCAATTTTGGTGGAACTGCACATGAGAACAGTATAGTCATTGCATGCAGTGCCATTTGATAATAGACACAGAAAGATTGGATATTCACTTCATGGACTGCACAAAAGTAGTATTGTACTATTTATTGGCCAACACTGCGTGCTTCATTGCTTTGGTCTGATTATACAATGGGCATCATTTTGCCAAAGTTAAAGTTTGTATTCCGAAAATAGTCTCGCCGTGTGATCGAGAGAAGACCAAATCATATTGCAGTGGATGTTCCTCCATCATGTGTGGTTCATTCTCATGGTTCCAGCTATTGGTGAAACCACTTATGTTTGCAAGAGGAAATGTAGACTTCACAAACAAACTTTTCTTTCACTCTCTATTGAATGTTGGCCCAAAGAAGCATCCATGTTAGTAGAAAGAACATATGTTTTTTCTAGATCTTAGCTTTTCGAGTTGCATATTTGTATATGATCCGTGAATCATTGAGATGCATTAGCATGTTGATCTTATGTATGGGAATCGTACTAGTTGGTTGTGAATTTGGCTACTAATGTGAACATATTATAATGCCAGGCCTGTGAGTCTCGTGTGAACATTTCTACTACTGTGCATAGCATGATCCTTATTTCTGTGTGCTCAGTGTTTACAAGTTACTAATCGATCACTGGCTAGCCTACTAATACGCTCCTGGCAGTTTTAGTTGCAACGCAAGATCCAAAGGTGGAAGTTTTCTGAATAAAAATGCCTACCTCTGAAGAAACTAACATGTTGTTCTGAAGAAAATGCGAATCTAAAGAAACTGCCAGCAAAAACGTTCGCAAATGCCTTATCTCCCAGCGAATGTTCATCAGCTATTGCGATACTACACCTACACTATCCGACCGAATCGATCCTATGTCAATAACCAGCAGATCATGCCCGTACCTCATCTGGATTAATCGAGCGCACTCGTTTGACCGTCATGCTGATGTGCGACCCAGCACAGACGGAAAGCACCACTGACGGGACGGGACGGGACGAGACGAGACAACGCAGTCATAATTTCAGTTTTTCCTAGTTCTCCATGGCAAGCTGGCGCGCTAAGCCATGCCTGCTAATTCATTGAATTCCGATGACCGTGATGACCGTCGCGTTTCCCGTGACACGCCGGTTCACCTACCTTCCGCCTATAATTACTGGTTCCCATCGCTCTTCGATGGCATCATCACCCAACTCACCCTATCCTCATAAGCCCCCACCAGCCCGATGTCGGTCACCACTTTCCCTCGTTCTCGCCACGTCCGTAATGCCCCGCCCATCTGCAATAGGCGACGCCGGAGGTGGTCACCGCCGGAACTAGTGTTCGGTTTTCACCGGAAGGCAGATGGAGGGAGGAGGCATTCTATCGGTCTTTAGATGGGAATGCAGAGTATGAGGACTTGTTGGAGCATGACCGCGTGGCGGAGGAGCAGCATGTCGCCGATTTGCGTAGCCAACGGGGCATGGAGCAGCAGCGCACCGACGCTCTGAGTCGCAAGCAGAGCGCCTGCAACTGGGCTGACTACATGGAGGCCGGCATCCGATAAATAGCCTTGGAGGCTGTCAGGCATGCACGTGTTTGCGACGCTGAATTTTACTACAGCTCGTCAAGTGGGTTTCCCGCTTAGAAGCTGAAGCTTCGGTGGACCACGCCGGCATGGAAAGGGCCAACGCGCGCGAGAAACGCGCCCTATCATAGCTCTGGCAAGTCCGGGGCGAGGAGGAGGACGTTGGTGCCGGTGTTTAGCGTGTACCGTAGATGGAGGCCGGCATCGTATAGTTAGCTAAGAGTAAGTTAGTACTTGTACACTACTAGAGTATTAGTGGGAGTAGATAGTTAACTTGGATATGATGGTTGTCAACATAGAAGTTTAGTACTCTATATCTGGATCAGACCTGTTACTTTGCTCTGAATATCGAACTTTCCGTTTAAACATATGGAATGGGTTGTTATTTTATTAAAGGGTTCTATTTGTCCACCACGGGTTTAGAGGCTGACTTGTGGGCCTACTAGGTTGGCGCGTACACAATCAGGATATAATTGTACATGGAGAGGATGACAGCAGGGACGCACCAGGGTCATGGCAGTACGCAAGCAAGTGCCTCCTTATTTCAAGCCAAAAAAATGGTTCCTCCTAATGGATACATCTGGGTCCCATGCCATTGTCAACGCGGTCAATAAACGAGAGAATTGCACAATGAGCGGCTGACACCGGGGACCCAGCAGCTCGCCCAGTTCTTTTTGTTTTTGATACAGAAGCAGGGTGTCAACTGTGCTGTGCGGGGCACTCTGGCCTGTCTAGCCAGCCTTTTATTTTATGTTTACCACAAGACCAGCCCAGTTGTTTTTTTTCTTTCTAAAAATGGCTAGCCCAGTTTTTTCTTTTGCAGAATACCCAACCGAGGCCTACTTGCTTTTGTCAGCCCTGCTGGGCGGCAAATCTTTCAAGATGAGGAGAGTTTCATTCGGCTTGCCGAGAAAATGGGCTATCAGTAATGAGAAAAGGGTTGTACATTTTTAAAACACCTCAAACCGGTAATTAGTTTCAAATTTCTTTTTTTTCATTTCGAGATTTTAAATTCCATTGGTTTTTACGCGTGGAAAATTATTTGGACTGTATATTGATATAAAATTACTTTTCAAATTAGTTTGAATGTGACTCATAATTTTGAGCTTAAAAACAGTTCAGACCGCATTGAAATATGCAAAATTTCATAGAATTTTTTAACCATAGCCACAATATGGGTTGAAATGCTAACAAAAAGAATATGGGCTCCAGAAAAATCCTTAAGAATTAGCAAATCGGTTGTAAATTATTAGAAGTAATGGCAGATGGATTGTATGTTGTTTTCCATAGATTTGAGGATAACTTGTGCGCCTACTATAGGTTAACGCGTACGCTTTCCTAAAAAAGGTTGACGCGCACACAAGGCCGTGTCAACTTAGTCAACACACAAGAGTAGTGATTGTTGGATGTGCATCCAATGGCCGTCGTGCTTCTTCAATCTCTGCTCTTCCACCTCCAGCCGCTCAAAGCGCTGGCGGGACTGCCTACTCCCTCCTTCCGTGGTCGACTTTGCTGCCGCGCAGGCATTACCGGCCCACCCTACTCCCACCGCTGGCCAAGCCATCCCTCTATCCACCTGCACCTCCTGTTATTTTTTGGCGGCGACAGCCTCACCCCGCAACCGACCAGTCATCCCTCGTACTCCCCTCAGTGTGGGCATCTGCTGTTGTGGCTTCACCGGCTCCGGGTCGTTCCCTTCCTGGGCCTCGCAGTCGTCCACTGCGTTGGTGCTCTCGGCGCGGCATGGTCAACAAACAACAACCATTGGAAGAGGGATGTAAGTGGAGAGGCTAAGAGTAGGGACCCACACAAGCAAGTGCCTCCTTATTATGCGAAAAAATGATTGCTCCTGCTGGCAGCTAGGACCCACTGGCTATATCTTCGTATGGAAGGAAGTGCCTCCTTGTTGTGCGAAAAAATATTCCTCTCGATGACAGCTGTGACCCGGCAGATTTGGTGGCTCACTTGTGGGCCTACTAAGCCGACGCGTACGCAGGGCTTTGTCAACTTAATCAACAAATGATTCTAGTAGATGGACCATTGGATGTTAATCCAACAGCGGTGCTGCTTCTTTAACCTCTGATCTTGCTCCTATCTCCTATGGGCGGTATTGTTGCCGCGCACCCAAACCAGTCAAGTTTCCCACTCCTCTCCATCTGCGACTCCATTGCCGCGTCTTCCCCATCTCCGGGGTCGTTCTAGTCTGGGGCCTCGGTGTCGTCCACCGGCCCTGGTGCGCTTGGCACGGTATGGTCAACATGGTCAACAAACGGGAGTCATCGGAAGATGACTGTACATGGAGAGGCTGAGAGTGGGGACGCGCCACGCCCATGGAAGCATGCATGTGACTGCATCCTTTTTACCCTAAAAATAATCCTTTCTCCCCAACAAGTCAAGTTTCCCACTCCTCTCCATGTGCGACTCCATTGCCTTGTCTTCCCCATCTCTAGGGTCATTCTAGTCTCGGGCCTCGCTGTCGTCCACCGGCCCTGGTGCGCTTGGCACGGTATGGTCAACATGGTCAACAAACAAGAGTCATCGGAAGATGATTGTACGTGGAGAGGCTGGCAGTGGGGACGCGCCAAGCCCATGGACGCATGCACGCGACTGCATCCTTTTTACCCTAAAATAATCTTTTCTTCCCTGACAGCTGGGACCCACCAGCTACATCTTCACACGCAAAATAAGTGCATCCTTATTACGGGCAAAACAATGATTCTTCCCCCTGATAGCTGGGACCCACCAGCTATATCTTCACACGCAAGGAAGTGCGCCCTTATCCTCCCTGACAGCTGGGACCCACCCGGTCGAAGTGTACATAGCGTTGTCTGTCTGGTCGCGAATGTGTACGTACATATTGGTCGATTGGTCTCTCTGCGGCGATGAACTTTGTCCGAGTAAGGAGGGACATGTGTCGTAGTAGAGGCACAGATGTAGCATGTCACGTAGTCCCGTCTATATCATGTACACGTACGTATAGCCACGCTGCAAGAAAGTAAATATGGCTACGTACGTACATACGGGCGGTGTCTTGAACACGTACTGCGATGTCGTCCTGTTCATTGGCGGCCAACCGGCTGGGTCGCAACGGACGAAACAACGTCGTGTTCATCGGGAGGCAACCGACTGGGTCAAAATGTGTCCTGTTCATTGGGAGCCAACTGGCTTGGACGGAATAGCCAAAATGAGGTCTGACGTACCGCAGAACGGAGGAAACGGCCTTCTGTTCGACCACGTACGGTCGAAACGGGGTCCTGTTCATCGGGAAGGGTCTGGCATACAGTAAAACAAAGGAAACGAACTTATGTTGGAGCGCCTACGGTCGGAACGTGGTCCTATTCATCCACCATCTACTGCCTCGCTCCAGCCTCCATGGGCTACTGTTCATCCACCATCCACTTCCTCTAGCCTCCACCAACTACTGTTCATCCACGGGGTCTTGTTCATCTAGCCTCCACCGACAACTGTTCATACAGCCTCCACAGGGTCCTGTTAAACCACCCTCAACCGGCTGGGGTGCGGAGGCCTCCTCGGGATCATGTTCATGCAGTGGCAATGGCCTACTACCACTGGGTCCTATTCATCCAACCCCCACCGGGAACTGTTCATCCACAGCCAACCAACTAGCTTGACTCACCACGTCTCGACTCGTTTTATGTACCGTGTGCACGGTAGCAACGGTCATTGTTCATTGAGAGGCAACCCAACACCGGTTAGCTACGTCTCACACGGGAGCTCGATCGGCTTCCATAAGCAGCAACAGTGATCGATCGCTTGGGTTCAGTTAGCAGCAGCAGCGAAGGAATCGCTTGGGTTCAGTCAGCAGCGAATGAAACGCTCGGGTTCACTTAACAGCCAAGGGATCCATCGCTCGGGTTCAGTAATGTAGCTAGCAGTGCGATCGCTCGAGTTCAGTTAGAGCCCAACGCCTCGCCGCACACACGCGTGTACGTGTACGAGAAAACCACACAAACCTTCGTGCATCCCTTGGCCCCGACCACCCACCGTAACCGGGAACTCCCCGATATTTTCCTCATCCTGACTTCTACCACAATTTTTTCTGTCATGGACAGCCCAAGAATGTCATGTAGGTGCGTCCCCGGCCCGCCCAGTACAAAAGCCCATTTTTTATCATGATTTTTTTTCATATAAATAGGAGCCCACCACAACTATGATGATACATGCTTTCGCCACAATTATCGTCATAGAAGTGTCATAAGCATGACAGAAAAAATTCCTTCAGGCCCAAATGTCACGGATGTGTCTTTTTTTGTAGTGCCTAGTGAGAACTATTCTACTTATGATAAAGAATTTGGTATACTCTTGTTCGGCCTTTAGAAATATTGCAACATTATTTATGGCCCAGAGAATTTGGTACACGTTCTGATCATGAATCTTTCAAACATATTAAAAGTTAGCTAAAACTGAACCGTAGACATTCTAAATGGGTTGAATTCATTGAGACTTTCCCTTATGTCATAAAAAACGAAGAAGGGTAAAGAAAATGTTATTGCTTATGCATTGTCTCATTGTTATACTATGCTTTCACAACTTGAGTTTAAAATATTTGGTTTGGAGACCATTAAAGATCAATATGTGCATGATGCTGAATTTAAAGATGTATTATAGAATTGTAAAGAAGGGAGAACATGGAACAAGATCATCGTTAATGATGGATTTGTGTTTCGTGCTAACAAGCTATGCATTCCAGCTAGCTCCGTTCATCTTTTATTGTCGCAGGAGGTGCATGGAGGAGGATTAATGGGACACTTTGGCGTGAAGAAGATGGAGGACGTACTTGCTACACATTTCTTTTGGCCAAAGATGAGACGGGATGTTGGGCATTTTGTTGCTCGCTGCACTACATGTCAAAAAGCTAAGTCACGACTCAATCCTCATGGTTTATATATGTCTTTGCCTGTACCTAGTGTTCCTTGGAGGATATATCTATGGACTTTGTTTTAGGTTTACCTCGAATAGTACCAGCGTGCATGGGGGGGTGAGATCCCCCACCAACATGCTATCTGATACGTCTCCGTCGTGTCTACTTTTCCAAACACTTTTGCTCTTGTTTTGGACTCTAATTTGCATGATTTGAATGGAACTAACCCAGACTGATGCTGTTTTCAGCAGAACTACCATGGAACTAAGGCGGCGTCTCGAACGCATACTACGATGTCATCCTGTTCATTGGCAGCAAACCGGCTGGGTCGCAACGGAGGAAACAATGTCGTGTTCATCGGGAGGCAACCGACTGGGTCGAAATGTGTCATGTTCATCGAGAGCCAACTAGCTTGGATGGAACAGCTGAAACGAGGTCGGGTGTACCGCAGAATGGAGGAAACGGCCTTCTGTTCGACCATGTACGGTCGAAACTGGGTCCTGTTCATCGGGAAGGGTCTGGCATACCGTAAAACAGAGAAAACAAACTTCTGTTGGAGCGCCTGCGGTCAGAACGTGGTCCTATTCATCCACCATCTACTGCCTCGCTCCAGCCTCCATGGGTTACTGTTCATCCACCATCGACTTCCTCCAGCCTCCACCGTTGACTTCCTCCAGCCTCCACCAGCTACTGTTCATCCACGGGGTCATGTTCATCTAGCCTCCACCGGCTACTATTCATACAGCCTCCACGGGGTCCTGTTAAACCACCCCCAACCGGCTGGGGTGCGGCGGCATCCTCAGGGTCCTATTCATGCAGCGGCAATGGCCTACTACCACTGGGCCCTGTTCATCCAACCCCCACCGGGAACTGTTCATCCACAGCCAACCAATCAGCTCGACTCACCACGTCTCGACTCGTTCTACGTACCGCGCGCACGGTAGCAATGGTCACTGTTCATCAAGAGGCAACCCAACACCGGCTAGCTACGTCTCATACAGGGGCTCAATCGGCTTCTGTAAGCAATAAAAGTGATCGATCACTCGGGTTTAGTTAGCAGCAGAAGCGAAGCAATCGCTCGGGTTTAGTCGGCAGCGAATGAATCGCTTGGGTTCAGTTAACAGCCAAGGGATCGATCGCTCGGGTTCAGTAACATAGCTAGCAGTGCGATCGCTCGGGTTCAGTTAGAGCCCAACGCCTCGCCGCACACACGCGTATACATGTACGAGAGAAACACACAAACCTTCGTGCATCGCTTGGCCCCGACCACCCACCGTAACCGGGAACTCCCGGATATTTTCCTCGCTCTCGCTTCTACCGCAATTGTTTCCCTCATGGACAACCCAAAGAATGTCATGTAGGTGCGTCCCCGGCCCGCCCAGGACAAAAAGCCCATTTTCTATCATGACTTTTTGTCATAGAAGTAGGAGCCCACCACATCTATGATGATACGTTCTTTTGTCACCATTATCATCATAGAAGTGTCATAAGCATGACAGGAAAAAAATTCTTTCGGGCCAAAATGTCACAGATGTGTCTTTTTTTGGTAGTGCTTAGTCAGAACTATTCTACTTACGATAAAGAATTTGGTATACTCTTGTTCGGCCTTTAGAAATATCGCAACATTATTTATGGCCCAAAGAATTTGGTATACATTCTAATCATGAATCTTTCAAACATATTAAAAGTCGGGTAAAACTGAACCGTAGACATTATAAATGGGTTGAATTCATTGAGACTTTCCCTTATGTCATAAAAACGAAGAAGGGTAAAGAAAATGTTATTGCTTATGCATTGTCTCATCGCTATACTATGCTTTCACAACTTGAGTTTAAAATATTTGGTTTGGAGACCATCAAAGATCAATATGTGCATGATGCTGAATTTAAAGATGTATTACATAATTGTAAAGAAGGGAGAACATGGAACAAGCTTGTCGTTAATGATGGATTTGTGTTCCATGCTAACAAGCTATCCATTCCAGCTAGCTCCGTTCGTCTTTCATTGTCGCAGGAGGTGCATGCAAGAGGACTAATGGGACACTTTGGCATGAAGAAGACAGAGGACGTACTTGCTACACATTTCTTTTGGCCAAAGATGAGATGGGATGTTGGGCATTTTGTTGCTCGCTGCACTACATGTCAAAAAGCTAAGTCACGATTGAATACTTATGGTTTATATATGTCTTTGCCTGCACCCAGTGTTCCTTGGAGGATGTATCTATGGACTTTGTTTTAGGTTTACCTTGAATAGTACCAGCATGCGTGGGGAGGGGCAAGATCCCCAACCAGTGTGCTATCTGATACGTCTCCGTCGTATCTACTTTTCCAAACACTTTTGCTCTTGTTTTGGACTCTAATTTGCATGATTTGAATGGAACTAACCCGGACTGACGTTGTTTTCAGCAGAACTACCATGGTGTTATTTTTTGTGCAAAAATAAAAGTTCTCAGAATTAGGTAAAACTTTTTGGGGACTTTTTATGAAAGAAAATCGGAGCGAGGACCCACCAGAGGGGAGCCACCTGTTGCCCACAAGGCAACAGGGCGCGACCACCCCCTTGGGCACGCCCTGTTACCTTGTGGGGCCCATGTGACTCCGATGACCCTAATTTCAAGTCTATAAATTCTATCTTCCCAAGAAAAAAATAAGTGAAGAAGTTTCATCACGTTTTATGGTACAGAGCCGCCGTCACCTCCTGTTCTTCATCGAGAAGGCTGATTTGGAGTCCCTTCGGGGCTCCGAAGAGGGGAGTTCATCACAATCATCATCACCAACCCTTATTCATCGCCAATTTCTTGATGCTCACCACTGGGAGTGAGTAATTCCTTCGTAGGATTGTTGGATGATGATGGAGTTGGATGAGATTTGTCATGTAATTGAGTCAATTTGTCAGGGCTTGATCCCTAGTATCCACTATGTTCTAAGACTGATGTTGCTATGACTTTTCTATGCTTAATGCTTGTCACTAGGGCCCGAGTGCCATGATTTCATATCATAACCCTCTATGTTTTCATGAATATATTTGAATTCTTGATCCTATTGACTAATAATATGCACTCGTTATTGTTCTGATCCGTAGACCCTAGAGTGACAATAGTTGGTATACTCTTCGGGGATGAATGTAATTTGAGGAGTTCATGTATTCACCATGTAGTAATGCTTTGTTCCGGTTCTCTATTAAAAGGAGGCATTAATATCCCTTAGTTTCCTT